>NW_026112975.1:0-49556 GCF_024323335.1 Lathyrus oleraceus
ATCAAATTAAAATAAAATATATATCATATACATACCACGCTAAATTGCCTTTATCTTTTTCTTCTCACTCCTCGAGTAACCGAAAGAAAGAAGAAAAAAAGCCTTTCATTGAAGATAAAAAATCCTTTAACCTAGCCGCCGTTGTCAGAGTTTCAAATCCAAACACAATAGAGCTCTTTCTCTAGAACATTTTTTGGTATGCCCATATCTTCTTTGTTCCCACTCATCTCTTATGTGTTAAATATGTAATTCTTTGTGTTAAGCATATTTGGAGAAGAAAGATTATAAATCTCTATTTATAATCCATCAATGTGTTGATCCAGGCAGCTTTGAGAAAGTTGGTGATGTAGGTTCATCAAATGAGGCTTGGGAATCTTGGAAAAGTCTTTGGAGGAGCTGAGAAGGTGAAAGAAATAAGGTTACAAACTCACAAAAGAATGTATGACTTGCTTTAGACAGGAGAAAATGAAAGTGTGGTTGATTTCTTCACTAGGGTAACAAGACTGGTGAATCAAATCAAGATGTATGGAGAATTGTTGACATCAAATCAATAGTTGCAAAGATCTTGAGGTCATTGCTTCAAAAATTTGATCATGTGGTTGTAGCAATAGAAGAATCGAAAGACCTGTCAAGCATGAAAAAAGAAGAGGTTCAAGGGATGCTTGATTCTCATGAACAAAGAACGGTTGAAAGATCCACAAGCAAGACGAATGATGATGTAGCTATTTAGGCACATTAAGTATAATAAAAGAAGGCAAAGGAAGACGGAATGACAACAAAGGTAGAAGAGGAAGAAGAAGATATTGATTAGAAGGAGATATTGATTTGCCACATCAACCCCTCCATAAAGAACAAGGTGAAATTTGCAAATGACATATCCTAGTGCGGAAGGTATTGGTGATATCCTGATCATGAGGAAAGATGACAAACAATAAAGTGATTTCCAATGTTTTATATATTCCTGGCATGAAAGCAACTTGCTCAGCATATGGCAACTAATTGAGAAAAATTACAAAGTGTTGATAGAAGACAAGATTATTAAAGTACATGAATCAAGTGGAAAAGTAGTCTTGAAGGCCCCTATGTCTCAAAATAGAACCTTCAAGATCGAGCTTGAAGTGATGGAACACAAGTGTTTAGAAACTGCAGCTAGCAGAGATATGGCTATGGCACTACAGACTTGGTCATATAATTTCAAAGACATCAACACCTGAAGAGAATGAACATGGTTTCACGTCTACTAGAAATCCATATTTCAAATGAAGTGTATGAAGAATGTATTTATGCAAAGCAATACAAGAGCATATTAGTAAAAATACAAGAAGTAATTCTAAAGCCACACTTGAAGTCATATAGTATGATGTGTGTGGCCCTCTTCAGGTAGATTCAATTGGATATAACAAATACTTTATTACATTTATAGATTGCTATAGCAGAAAATTATGGACTTACTTGATCAAGAAGAAAAGTGATTTGATTGAGGTATTCACCAGCTCAAATTTATGGTGAATAGAAAAAGTGGCCACAGATCCATACCATAAGGGATGATGGTGGTGGAGAATATGTGTTAAGAGACTTTGATGCACTATGTGAAATATAAAGGATTGTGCATGAGGTGGTGACACCATACATCCTCAACTAAATGGAACGTTGAAAGGTAAAGCAATACCATCGTGAATATGGTGAGAAAGTGTGTTAAAGGCAAATCATCTACCAACCGATTATAGGGTGAGGTTGTGTCGACTGCAACATACATCTTAAATAGATGTACAACCAATAAGCTAGAAGGAATCACACCAGAAGAATGTTGCTCAGGTGTCAAGCCTAGCTTAAGTCACCTAAAGGTGTTTTGATACATATAAATAGTAATGTGTCTGACTAGTTGAGAAGGAAACTTGATGATAAGTCAAGATAGATGATTCTGATAGAATATCACTCAACTCGTTGATACAAGTTATTTGATCCCTGATGCAAGCAAGTTGTGATCAACAACAATATGATCATAGATGAGTTGAAGAAGTGGGAAAGGAATGATAATATCAAGAAGGATTTAGTAAGAATTTATGTGATGAACCAACTAGTGAAGCAGACAAGGAATTCAATAAGAACAAGCAAGGCTAGAGCAAGCACAAGCAAACCTCAAAGGAAAAGAAACATGTCGGTAAGGCTGCAGGAATGTGTGATCACACCAGATGATGTAGTCAGCGATGAAGGTGAGCCGGTACATATGCTTTTTATGCAGGTATTGAGCTAGTCAATATAGTGAGGAATTAAAGGACTCAAATTGGATGCAAGCCATGATGGAGGAACATAAATCCATAGAGGCCGGCAAAACTTGGTCATTAGTCGAATTGCCACAAGATAATAAGAAAATTAATGTGAAGTGGGTGTATAAGTGAAGTTGAATCCTAGAGGAGAAGTGACCAGACACAAATCAAGACTTGTAGCCAAAGGATTTATCAGAGAGAAGGAATTGA
This sequence comes from Lathyrus oleraceus, assembly GCF_024323335.1. Classification (NCBI taxonomy): domain Eukaryota; kingdom Viridiplantae; phylum Streptophyta; class Magnoliopsida; order Fabales; family Fabaceae; genus Lathyrus; species Lathyrus oleraceus. The sequence continues at coordinate 2,478 of NW_026112975.1, forward strand.
CTTTGATGAAGTTTTTGCACCAGTTGCTAGGATCAAAACAATCAGATTGGTTGTTGGCCTAGCAAACATAAATAACTAGTATATGTGTCAAAAGGATGTGAAATATGCCTTTCTGAATGACCCTTAATTAGATGAAGAAGTTTATGTGGCACAATCAATTGGGTTTTTTAAACAAGGCTAAGAAAGCAAGGTATACATTTTTCATAAAGCTCTGTATGGACTCAAACAAGCTCCAATAGCTTGGATAATAAGATATATGGTCTTATAAGGGATAAGGAGTTCGTAAAATGCACAATTGAACATTGTGTATATGTTATAAGAATGAGTTAATTGCTCATACTTTTCCTCTATGTAGATGATACGTTGATAATAGGTTGTTGCAAGAAGGAGATTGAAAATTTCAAATGTGACATGAGCAAGGATTTTGAAATGTCTGACTTGGAAGACACCTCATATTTTCTTGGTATTCAATTCTACACGATTAGTAGAGGCTTGATGATGCACCAAGGAGATATACAAGTGAGATACTCAAAATATTTAAGATGAAGGATTACAATGCAACTCCCACACTATTTGAAACAAGACTGAAACTAATGAGGGATTCAAATGAAGGAGATATTGATCCAACACAATACAAAAGTCTCATTGGATTATTGAGATACCTATGTTACACAAGGTCCGATCTAGCATATAATGTAGGCATGGTGAGAAGGTCATGCAAAAGCCAAAGGTATCTCATCTTGCTTCCACCAAGAGGATACTAAGGTACCTAAAAGGAACACTAGATTATGACATTTTTTTCTTGTAGAAGATGAAGGAAAGGAATGCAAACTATTGGGATGCACTAACTCAAGTTTGTGGTGATGTTAAGCATAGAAAATCCATAGCTGGTTATGTGTTTATGCTAGGAGGTACAATAGTTCCTTAGAGCTCAGAAAAGAACCAGTTGTAGCTTTGTTATCATGTGAGGCTGATTACATAGCTACCTCACTTTTTGCATGTCAAGCAACATGGATGGTGAATCTAATTAAGAAGTTACAGGAAAGAATCATGGAGCAATGATCATAAAGATTAATACATGTTTTCTATCAATTTGGCCAAGGATCTGATAGCACTAGAAGAAGAAAACACATTGATATGAGATTACACTATCTTATAGAGCAAGTAATATATGGGAAATTGAACTTTGAACACTGCATAATTGAGAATCAGATTGCAGACATCATGACAAAGGATGTACAAGCAGAGTTGTTCAAGAGATTGAAAATTATAATGAATAAAGAAAATTTAGACATAATTAATTAGGTGGTGTGTTAAATATGTAATTCTTTGTGTTAAGCATGTATCTAGATGCAGGATTCGGAAGATTCAAATTTGCAAGTATTCGAAAGAGTTGATCTGGATGTATTCGATAGAGTCGAATATAACGTGTAGTAGTCAAAGTTGTATGTATTCGACATATCAAATACAACTTGTATAAATTAGTTAATTAGTTTGAGATTTTTTGATGTGCAAGTAGTCTTATTATAAATAGGAAGGAACTTTTGTATTGTAATAAGAGATTGGATAAGTGAGATCAAGAGAAGATTATACTTTTCCTTTCACTTCAATAAGCAATACTCTCTCAATTTTATCTTCTCTCTCGTAATTCAAATAATTTCTTTTCCTTTTAAATCGTTGTATGAAGGAATCATCTTGCAAGCAAGCTTGTGGTTGAATCACTCGAGTGAAGAGTGAAGAAAGTGATTTAATCTAGTTCTATCAAGATCAATTCCAACATTATGCATCAAATTTTGGCCTTTTGTCTATGGGTGCTTGAGCACGTCACTTCCATATTCTTTGTTACTTGTTGTTGTTGTTGTTGTTCTTCTTCTTCTCTTCTTCACATATTTGGTAAGTATTGAACCTTTTTTGGATAAATTATGTAAATACCCGAAATCTCCATTTTAAACTCTAACACTCTATTTTATTTGTAATCTAAGAATTACCTCCTTTTGTTTCCAAATATTTTATCTTTAGAATTGTTTATCTTGTGTTGAAGTTGTGATTTAGGTATTTTATGGATGTCGGTTTATTGAAATTATTTTGATGTTTTTTCATGCTGCTACTGAATCCTATTTATTTGTATTATAAAATATGCTTTATTAGTTGGGTCTTTTTCAACAATTTATGTCTTGTCTTTTTCTTAAATATGTACTTGCAGATGTTTGTTATGAATTTATACCTTTGTTTTTTAAAAATACTTTAAATAATTATATGGGTTACAATATGATATTTGGTTCTATCTGTGGAAATTATTTTGCAGGTGATATGCTTTTAACAAGGACATCAACTTTTGATGATGACAACTAATGTCTTATGATAATTCAAGCATGAACGGTTAAGTGGATAAAGATGCAAACCTAATAATTAGGGTTTGATGGACTGGACTATCCAATGATGGAAATCAAATGGAATGTAACTAAAGCCTCATATAAATCTACTCAAGCAAGTGTCTACAAAAGAGAAAGCATCTAGAAAAGTCTTGAAGTGCTAAGAACACTCCTAATTTAGCAGCGAGTGAAACAATTGTAATACAAAATGACTTTATCATAAAAGTGCATGGCTAAAGCATGCACACACACACACATACTAAAAAATATTTAAAACTATTTTTACCCAATAAAGTACATTCAAAAACATTTGGACTTATCTAATCGATTATAAATTTTGTCTAATCGAGTAGCTCAGTTCAAAATTAAGTCCCAAGCGATTAGTACAACACCTTAATGATTTGCAACAGCTAGATATCTTTCCTTCATTTTTCAACTTAAAATTGATTACATTAAACTTCTAATCAATTCCAAACATGTGTCAATCGATTAGATTATCATAAAATGCGTTTATTCGAAATTCCATTTTAAGCCAACCTATAGCCTATAAATAAATATCCCTCCCCCCATTTCATTTCTCCTGAAATCACGTTTTGACCAACTCACACACACACTCTCTATCTCTAAATATTTTGTTCACTTTATCTCACTAATGTTTTAGCCATAGTTCCTTTGTAAGAAAAGTATTTTTGTGAGTGAGAATTGAAAATTCACTTCAATAATATTTTATATACACCTTGGTTGAATATTATCCATTTAGGGATTTGTTTGGGTTATAAGCTGTATTAAAAGATTGGTTTGGGAATCATGTGATTAAACCCTATTTTAGGTTGGAGATCAGTCTATTAAAATCACATTGGTTCTTGGTCAACCTGTGATTAGACCAAGATTGGTTAAAACACAACCCAATATTAAAAGATTCAAAGGTTCGAGATTAGCCCTGTATTAAAATCTCACAGTTATTGGTTATCCAGTGTAAAACCAATATTTAAAGGTTCGTGAGCTCAACCCGTGTAAATTCTTGCATGGTTGAAGGAACTTGAAGACTAACCGCTATGAGATCTTTGTTTGTGGAGAGAAGATTAACCACTTCAATCTATTATATGGATAGAAGACTAACAACTTCAACATACCATTTAAGACTCAAGTTGTTATATACCGAAGTCTTGTATTATTTGGTTGGAGGACAACCATCGTTTCCTTGTATAAGGGGGTTCATGAGTCTTCCTACTAAAGCTCTTAATATTTATTAGATACTCTCAATATCACTTCTTAGGGAGAAGAGTAGGCCATTTTCTTGTTTGATTGAACCTCTGTACATCGTGGTGTTCATCTCTTTCTCTTTAAACTCTTTACTTTTCTACAAATTCTTTTTTCCGTTGCTAAATATTTAAAATAATTTTACACTCTGATTTTACTTCGTAATGTTTTTCAAAACCACATTTTTCTAAATCACACAATTCACTTCCCCCCTCTTGTGTTGAAGTCTCAAGTCCAACATTATCTTTGTCTTATTTAGATAATTTGTGGGAGATAAATTTCATAGATTAAACTTCTTAAGTTTTTGATATGGCTTTGTTATTGAGGGGAAATAGCCATTATATAAGATAACGTATTAGTGGACTACTTGGTGTCTGGAGCTTAAATGCATACTAGTTTCCATTTAACAAAAAGTACTAGTTGATGTTTTGCAGCTCATGTGTTTTGTAGTTTAATTTATCTAAGTTAACATTATTGGTAGCTTTTAAGGGTAAAACCATGGTTGTTGGGATCTCTCCCTCTCTAAATCTCAAAATCTTAAGATCTTGCACATCGATAATTGGCTCTCAGTTTAAGTGGCACAATGTGAGTTTGAATGGATAATTGAAATGTGTTTTACAATGTGTTAGTATTTGGTTACGCAGAACCTCAATTTTATATGTTCTTTATTTATTTAGACACCAATGATTGTTTTGTTTTTTTCTAAATCAGTTGGTGGTTATAGTCTTGGTAGAATAAAAGCTATTTATTGCTTTGTTTTAAATCTCATAGCAAAGGTACTAACACATCTTAATTCTCATTTTCCAATTGGATTTGTCAAGTTATGTATTATTGCATTGATGTATTATACATGTCTAATTGTTTCGCTACCATTTATGTTTAGAATTTACTTATTCTCCAATTTTTGGATTTTAAAATGATCAACAAACAACTAATGTTATTGTCCTCTTTGTTAAGATGCCCGACTTTGATAATTTATTGGCTAATTTTGGTTATTTATTATAGTTTTCATAGAGTTCCAATCTTCTTAATTGCCAATGGGGATGTCACGTGCTAAAATTCAAATGAAATTATAAAATGTTATTTGTGAACAAACTTGATCCCTACAAATATAAGACTCTTATTTTATTTGAAAACTTGATTGATTCTTAGATTTGTGTGCACCTCCATATAATTTGTTAAGGGATAAAATGATATTATAAGCATACATTCTTTGTACATTTTGTGCAATGGTTTCTTTGCTTAGTGGTAGGTATGTAGCTAGCTACCAAAATTAAAATAATATAATATAATAACTAAAATAAAGTTTAAATAATTAAGAATACCTAAATTAAATAAGATAAAATACCAAAAATGAATAATATAATATACTTCATTGAACAACAAAAAAATGAATTTGAATTGAACTACGATAAATAAATCTTAATTGACAACAACAAACAATATTGACCAGTAATGGATGAAGGGTACATATGTAAGTTGAAATGTAGAGTGTCTTGCACGTAACACATAGGGTTTGAGAGCATTCATGTGTTATGTTTTTGGATCATGTATATGAAGACATTCATGTTGGACAACATATGAAATATCTGGTCGTGTAAACACTACGCCAAATAAGGGAAAAGAGGGCGCTTATTTTGGCCTATAACAGCGCTTTCAAGCGCCCTCTAAAGTGGCGCTGGCATAGGTAAAGACAGCGCTTTGTTTCCTGGAGAAAGCGCTGTCTAAAGTGGCCACATTATAGTGCGCTTTCAGAAAAAAGCGCCCTCTGGAGTGGTCCATAAAGGGACACCTTAGAGGGTGCTTTCTGGAAAAAGCGCCCTCTAAAGTTGTCAATGTAAAGTGTTTAGAGGGCGCTTTCAGAAAAAGCGCCCTCTAAAGTTGTCAATGTAAAGTGTTTAGAGGGCGCTTTCAGGAAAAAGCGTCCTCTAAAGTTGTCAATGTAAAGTGTTTAGAGGGCGCTTTCAGGAAAAAGCGCCCTCTAAAGTTGTCAATGTAAAGTGTTTAGAGGGCGCTTTCTGGACAAAGCGCCCTCTAAAGTGTTAGTTATTTTAAAAAAAATTGTTTGAAAAACAGTGGATATTTAATTGGTAACCTGTTCGCATGCTGCAAAAGTGTAAAATTCATATTGATTTCATCCGTTAATCCAATGTATACACCATTAATCCATTGATATATACAACATGAATCCATTTATATACAACATTAATCCTCCATATATACAACATTAATATATGATTCTTTGATCAACAATATACAACACATATTCATGATTTAGTAAAAGTACGACAACAATACACTATTAGTCTCGAAAGATCCATAGCAACCAACACCCAGTGACCACTGTATCCAAAAGCTGTCTAGTAGTTCTAACCAATACTAAACAAAATAACGCCCATCCACCCATGCTGTCTAGTAGTTCTAACCAATACTAAACAAAATAAAGCAAATCATATCATTACGTGTAGCACAAGTTATTGGTCAAACTCTGTAGCTGGTCTGCAGTGAATTTATTTTCATCATACAGCACATGATAATGCGTTGGTCGACTAGTCCCCTGCAAAAAGAACACGTCCAAATGCAAATAACACAGAACTGTCAAAAGGCGATTGAGCAACAAATAGTAAACAATGACATAAAGTTAAATGACATAGCTAATATTACCTGAATTCCTGAATGGCTGTTAAGGTAAAAATCAAATTCCCTAGGGTGACAAATGCTGGTGTCTACCACGGTTCCTTTGACAATTTAGAACAACAAAATCAGCAAAAAGTGATAAATTCAAATGATAATATATACCAGCTGCGTTGAGAAATATATTGAAAAACCTGGCTTAATATTTCCACTTCTATCGGTCTCTTTGGGGTTGACAGGAAAGACTGGTGTGATGTCTCTTTTGGACCACTACAAAGTAACTTTAGGTAGATACCCATCCTCTATTGAGACACAAGCCTGATGAAAAAAATTAGTTGGTTTTCAGCACTCCAATGTACTTCAAATTTTACACCCTTGTCTCTTGCACGAATGATTGACTTCATAATAGCCATTTTACCTGTAATAAAGAAAACAATTAAAATCAGATGACAAATGTAAAAACAATTAAAATCATAAAAGTCATTTTACCTGTAATAAAGAAAACAATTAAAATCATTTGACCTGTACCTTTTCACTAAGTTCTCTTTCTTTTCTTGGTTGGAATATGTTCTACATGTCTCTTAACAACACGGACGGTTGGATTGATCCAATACCCTCATTATGATCATTTCTAATATATGAATCATTTGATATAATATTCTCATCTTGATCATTTATGGTAAACGATTCAATCTCAACATCAATATCACCTTGATCTCCAGTGTTTCATCAATTACTTTGTTGGAAAAAAGAACTATAGACCATTTCGTACTTTTCGGATCATTGACATAGAACACTTGTCTAGCTTGAGAGGCTAGAATAAAAACTCATCTTTGTATCCCACCCTATTAAGATCCACTTGCAAAAATCCTGACTTATTTATTCGAATGCCGTTATTATTTTCAACCCACTTGCAACCAAATATAGGAATCTGAAACTTCTCATAATCAAACACCCAAATGCGCTCGATAACACCAAAATACGACAGATTTGCAAATTTGGGGTTTAAGTCCTTCACACTTGATATGTGCATTGCTTCAGCTACCACGGTGACACCACTATTCTGCATAGTACTTTTATCATCTTGTTCTTTGGTATAAAATGTGTATCCATTAATCGCGTATGCGCTATAAGAAAAAACATGGAAATTTGGACCATATGCTAAGCATCTCAACCTTTCTGTTATTGAAGCGGGATCTGAATAATACTTTGAATATAATGATCCTTAAACCAAGGTATAAAACATCGATTGTGCTCTCGTACTATCCAATTTTCATTTCTATTGGGATTTAAACCTCGGAGAACATCCTTGTGAATTTCAACATACGGCTCAACCTCATTCTCATTGTGCAGAACATACAAATGCACTTGATCCCGTTCGACCCTTGATACTGCCACGATTTTATTTCCAATTAGATTTTTTCCTTCTTTCTTTTCGACAAGCTGAGACTTGGGGAGTCCGATTGACTGAACATTGGACAAATATTCAGTACAAAACTCAATCGCTTCTTCAACAATGTATCTTTCAACCATACAACCTTCTGGTCGACTTCGTTCTTCACGTACGCTTTTAATATTTTCATATAACGTTCAACAGGGTACATCCATCTCATATAAGTTGGTCCACACAATTGTGTCTCTTTCACAAGGATGACAACTGATTACCATTATGTCAAAAATGGTGGAGGAAAAAACATTTCAAGCTCACACAAAGTAATAACGATTTCTTTTTGCAACATTGGTAAGATCGCAGGATTGAATTTAAGAATCTCCGATGACCGAGAAAGACATTCTTCTGACTAAACTCCAAGCGCTTCCAATCTATTTTATCTTCACAAATAGGACACCCACATTGACCTTTTATGCTATACCCTGATAGATTTCCGTATGCTGGAAAATCATTAATTGTGCCAAACAACATCGCCCTCAAGTTGAAACTTTCTTTCCTATATCCATCATAAACCTCCACACCGGTCTCCCACAAAATCTTTAAATCTTCGATTAAGGGCTTCAAGTACACGTCTATGTCATTCCCTGGTTGTTTAGGTCCAGAAATCAACATAGACAACATCATGTACTTACGCTTCATACATAGCCATGGAGGTAGGTTATAAATCATAATCACAGGCCATGTACTGTGTGAGATACTCTGGATACCGTGTGGGTTCATTCCATCAGTAGATAATGCCAAGCGAAGGTTTCTTGATTCTTCTCCAAATTCAGGATAATCATTATCAATTTTCAACCACTGTGGTGAATCTGCCGGATGTCGATACTTTCCATCTATAATTCTTTCATCTGCATGCCAAGTCAAGTGTCTTGAATCGGTTTCACTACGAAACATGCGTCTAAATCTCGGAATAATAGGAAATACCACAAGACTTTTGCTGGAGACAACTTGTTCTTATATCGCGAGACACCGCATTTAGGACACTCATTTAACGATGCATACTCATTTCGAAACAAAACGCAATCGTTTGGACATGCATGTATCTTATCATAGCTCATGCCAATAGAGCACAGCATCTTTTTGGTCTCATATGTTCGATTGGGAAGAACATTATCCTCAGGAAGCATATCTTTCAAAAGGGCTAATAACTCTGTGAAACTTTTATCCGACCACCCATTGTCCGCCTTTAAGTTGTACAACTTTAATACCGCAGACAATCTTGTGAATTTAGTGCAACCATCATACAAAGGTTTCTCTGCATCACTTACCAACCTCTCAAACATTTCGGGACAATCCTTAAGATCTCCTTCAAGTGCTTCTGCAATCTCTTCAACTCGATCACAATCGTATGTATCTGCGCCACTATAGTTTGAGGCATAGGTCGTACTATCCCCCGGTTCAACATTATCGTTACTTTTCTCACCATGCAAATTCCAACATGTATAACTTCGATCAATTCCATGCCTCATTAGATGCGATGTCAACTGAACTGCGTCAACCCGTTTCCCATAACAACAACCCAAGCAAGGACATATCATTCTACTGGGGTCTTCGGCGTGCGCAACGGTAAAATTAACGAATTCTGATACCCCATTCTCGTACTCTCTCGATAATCGATTGGAAGACATCCATGTATTATCCATTACTAATTAGAATAAAAAAAACAATTTCAGAAGAGTTCAAACACATTCGGACCTAGGTTTCTAATGATACTGGTGTTGACACAAAATCATATGTTCATAGGTCGTATAACCCATTGCATCCGCTATCATGGTCACTAAAAACCACCGTCATTTCCTATTGCATCCGCTATCATGGTCGAAACAAACGTAGAAGGAGGAAACGCGCAGTAATAAGGTAAAATAGAAATTGGGCAAAGCTAAAACAAAGCAATAACATAAAACAGAATTTGGGAAAAGCGTGTACCTTTGATTGGTAGAAGGAGGAAACGCGCATGTAGATCTAACAGAGGTGGAAGGAAAACGCCTCAGAACCCTAACGTGAAAAAGAACGCTAATAACAGATAGTGAAATAACAAAACGCAGTATGTTATAATTTTAATGTTTTACTAAAGGGGACATTAGAGGGCGCTTGTGGAAAAAAAGCGCCCTCTAAAGGGGGCCTAAGAGGGCGCTTATGAAAGCGCTCTCTAAGGCTTTCCAGAAGCGCTTTATAAGCTGGAAATGCACGTGGACTTATAACAGCGCTTTATTAAAAGCGCCCTCTAAGGGTAACCTTAGAGGGCGCTTTCTAAAAAGCGCCATGTATTGTTGTCCCTCTATCTCCTCCTTATTTTTTCGTTTCACCTTAGAGGGCGCTTGTGGAAACAAAGCGCCCTCTAAAGGGGGCCTAAGAGGCGCTTATGAAAGCGCTCTCTAAGGCTTTCCAGAAGCGCTTTATAAGCTGGAAATGCACATGGACTTATAACAGCGCTTTATTAAAAGCGCCCTCTAAGGGTAACCTTAGAGGGCGCTTTCTAAAAAGCGCCATGTATTGTTGTCCCTCTATCTCCTCCTTATTTTTTCGCTTCACCTTAGAGGGCGCTTTGTTACAAAAGCGCCCTCTAAAGTGCGCTGTCTATTGCTCCTTATTTTTCGCTTCACTTTAGAGGGCGCTTTTGTAATAAAGCGCCCTCTAAGGTGCGCTGTCTATTCCAGTTTTTGGCGTAGTGAAATGTGAGATACTGTAAAGCACTTGTGAGGCTTTGATAATGAGTGGGATATGTCACACCCCGATTTTGCCCCTGAATCACCGATTCAATATATACATCATAATTGTTGCATCTTTGTATAGCATAACATGCATTCCATACTGCATAATGCCTGAAATATAAGTCAAAATAAGTTTTTGGATCTACACGCAAACCGGTTGAATTAATTTTCAAAGATGCGTCAAAACAACGGGCAAAAAATTTCAAAATCAAGCTTGCAGACATCAGTTTTATTAATTTATGTTTCACGTAGTTTAATCTAGTGTGCTCGAGTTATTTTTCAGCTAATATTTCTGTCACATTTTGATCCGTCTGAGCGTTTTCAATTTTAAAATTTGACAAAAATTTGTATGTTTCCGAGAAGTTTATTTCACGCTGATTATTTTGGTGCATTCAGTTTTTTTTTCGAGCACTTTTGCGCACGACTTTTACTTATTTTCAGTCTTTTTATTTTTATTTTTTTGTCAAAATATTCGAGTTAATGAAATAGATTTTTCTATGTGTTAGTTTCAATTTAATTATGATAATTTTGAGTAGTTTAATTTCAGTTTATTTTAGCTTATTTTCAATTCTATTTTACACCACTAACACTTATTAAGGGTACTTTTGGCATATTAGAAAGGTAGCAACCCTAATCTCCAATCATATATATATATATATATATATATATTATATATAATATATATAATATTATATATATATATATATATATATTAATATTAATTATTAATGCTACTGAGAGGGGGTGACCAATGCATGCACCTACACACGGTGCACATAATACTATGTTGTTTCATTGTTCAAAGCTCTGTTCTCTTCCACAACCCCAACCAACAGTACCCTTAATCCCCTTACACCCTCCTACCGACTGTTCACTATAACCTTCTTCATAACATCAACCAAAATGTTTCAAAACAAACCAACCACCATAAAAGAATATGCTGTAACAAATAACTCAAAACCACAACACTTCACCATCCAAAACTTCCACCACTCTCCGTGTAGCGCCATCGAAGCTCACCAACAAACGCCAACCTTACCCTCTCCGTTCGAAATGCCGACAAATCACCCATTCTCACAACATAACCTCTTCCATATTTTGCATCCTTTATACAACCACGAACGTCAAATTTACGAGATCCTTCTTCTACCCTCACCAACTTTTAAAATCATCATCTTTTCCACCTTCCAAACCTTAACCACACAATCACCACCGTCGTTTACATGCTCTAGTTTTATTGCTTTCCATGAGAATAGAAGAGAGTACATATTGTTACATTCCTCCATGTGGCACATGAAAAACATGCTGAGTTTTTTTCCTTCATTTTTATGCGTTTTCTTCTTTTATTATTATTATTATTATTACTCATGTTTATATTGTAACAAGTTGAGTTTTAAGGTTTATATATATTTATTATTGTATTTAATTTACATCAATAATATTATAGGGGAAATGGTTGAAGCTTCACACCCCTTTCTCTCGTATCCTAAGTTCAATCCCTTATTGCCACTTTTCTTCATCATTTTTCCTTTTTTTCTCTCTTTTTTTTTCATCCTTATTTTTTATGATCTTTCCCGTTTTAGCCATTCCAATGAACTTATTTCTAATATTTTTATACCTATTTCTTATTTGTGACATTGACTTTACCATTTAATTTTTTGTTTTTATTTTTCTCACTTATTTTCCCTGATTACGGCCATTGCAAAAGTGACCCATGAACATTTTAAAAATGCAATACTGTTGGATTTTTTTTGGTTTGGTTTCTTTGATTTTTGTTCATGGTTAAACATTGGACATTGATCTATGGATTCAGCACTTCCCATGTCGTTATTCCACTAATTATTTTATCGTATATTGACATTATTTTGCCGTATTTTCATTCGTCGCATACGAAATTTCGATTATTGTCAATATGCGCAAACCGACTTTTGAGCATATTATGTAGGGTTTTGTTTGCACCTCTCAATTTCATCTTTCATTGCACGTTCTTGCATAATGTGACTTTGATTCGCATCCTCGCATCCCAATTTTAATTCGTGCATGCTTCGATTTTACTTTTTTCGATTTAATTTTTGAACGTATTGTAAATATAATTTGTGTGTTGATATTCTCTTCACATGCCTTACTCTTGGGCCTTCTTACAATAAGACCATCCTTTTGTACATGCACTTATTCATTTTTATTTTTTGATTGGGCTTGATTTAAACGTTTCATTATCACGAATCCCCATTCGACAAAATATACCCTTATTCCCATGACGTGTAATAATTTTATCGCTTTTATTTCTTTGTTTGCTTGCTTGTTAGCTAGTTTTAACACAAGAATAAAACCAACCCTTTTCTTAAAAAAAATATCAAAAATAAAAACTCGATCCAACGTCGAGTATTTTTCAATAACCAAATCAATCCATTTCTTTCTATCCCATCTTATTTTAAACCATTTCATTCAAACCTTTCACGGTCGTTCATCAAATGTTTGATCCAACGTCAAGCCATTTTTACAATAAAACTAAAAAATACTTAATGCATATTCAACACTTTTTTTGATAAAGATGGAAACGGGACGGGGTGGATACCACGAGCTCTTGAGACTAAGATTTGAGATGGATATCTCGCCAATGTTAGCTCTCACCATCATTCAAAACTATCAATGTGGTTTCTTCAAACCTTTTCTTAACCAAATCTCAAAAAACACCTAAGAGATATTAAACACCTTTGCAAATAAGATGGAAATGAAACGTGGTGAATACCACACACTTGTTTTGGGTAGTCCAACATTATTTTCGTCGATTAACACAAAGTAGCTTTCGATAAAATTGACCAACAAACAAACATTTTCTACCCAGAACTACGTAAGCCTTGAGTTATCTATTGCACCCAGAGATACGTAGGAGCAGGATTTGTAAATCTTGTCAGACCCATTAATAAAAAAACTTAGGTTTAGTCCCCTTCATTGAAAAAATCTAAAAACATCTCTCTCTTCTCCTATTCTTATTTCTCTTTTAATAACTCGAGAAGCCTAGTATTTCAAGCTAACACTAACGCATATAACTAACCTAATGGTTCCCGTTGAGTACAACGAACATCAGGGGTTTAATACCTTCCCCTTGCATAATCGACTCCCAAAACCTGATTTGGTTGCGACAAATAATATCATTCTTGTTCTTTCTCGGGTTTTATCGATATTTACCCCTTCCTTTTTAGGAATAAATAAAGTTCATGGCGACTCTATTCAGTCCATCATGCGAGCGTGCGATTGCGCTTTGCTAGATCGTGTTCTCATTTTACTGAGGTGCGACAGATGGCGACTTTGCTGGGGATCCTGGTTCCCTAAGTGAGTCAAGCCTAATTAGGTTGTTTGTGTGCCTTTGTTTGTTTATTGGTGTGCCTTTTCTTTATTTATTTCTTATGTTATCTTTATTGTAATATTGATGTTAAATGTTATATTGGTTCTATTATGTTGTGGTACTTGGATACTCTGATTGCAAACCTTATGAGAAAAACTCTATACCGAGGCTAGAGTGAAAAACATAAGATAGGATGATGGTTGAGTAGTACAGGCTCCCAAGGTGGATACCTCGTAAGGGTCAGTATGAAAACCTCACTTAGAGTATATCCTTTTGTAAATGTTTTCGTCCGAGGTGAATACCTCGTAAGCTTCAATGTTTCAAAGGGTCCATGACTCTAAGGACCTTTTAGAACATTGAACCTTTGGCCAACTAGGATGATGGTTGCGTAGTATGGATTCCCGAGGTGAATACTTCATAAGAATTGATACGAAAACCTCGTTCAAAATAGATTCTCTTGACGGAGGTGATGCCCGAAAAGCATTTTCTGTAAGCGGCAAACAGTCTTGTGAATCCATGACTCTGAGTACCCTGTCTAGAACCGAAGTCGATGGTTGCATAGTGCGGACTCCCGAGGTGGATACCTCGTAAGGGTAGGTATGATAACCTCACCCAGAATAGATTCCCTTAATGGAGTTGACGATCGAGAAGCATTTGCCGTAAGTGTCAAACATTCTTGTAAATCCGTAACTTTGGGGGTCCTTTGTAACAAAAATCCTAGATCATACCCAATGAGAACCCCATTTTGGAAAGAAATAAGATTCATCTATTACCTCATACTTTTGAACCTGTGTACCAAAAATAAATAAAAAATACATGGCATCACATTGCATCTACTCACATACCATTGCATGTGCATTCATCGGCCTGTATTGCATATCATTAAAAACCTCATCCATCCTTTGTCTATAACCCGCAACTGATTTCCTGACACGCATATCAGACTAGAAGCAACTCTTAAAAGATCATGGACCCTGGACATCAAAACCAATTTTCATCGAGAGAAGATGTTTATTTGATGAAAAATCAGTTGAACCAACTTGTGGAGGCTATGATAACTTTGGTAAAGAGAGAGGACAACATTCAACGGACTGGTGTCACTGAGAACGTCATTCCACCTTAAGTGAACAGTTAATCTCAATCTCAGCCTATTCGAATCCCTGTTGAGAACCCTTATATTCAGGAAAATCTCATTGTCCTAGATGTGCATTTCTCACCTCATGACGCTGTTGAGTATCACAGTTTTGAATTCTCATAGCCAAATTCCCAAGGGGAAATCCCAGTAAAGAGAATCAAAGACCCTCGAGTCGTTGAAATTGTTGAAAAGTATTGTGTGCTAAATGAAAGATTTAAAGCTATATAAAGGAATGATGCTTTTGATCTGGATGCTTTAAACATGTGTTTAGTGCCTGACATGGTTATCCCCCCCAAGTTTAAAGTACCCAATTTTCAGAAGTACAAATAGGATAGTTGCCCAAAGCACCATTTGGTGATGTTATTCCTAAAAATGACCTCTTATGCTCTCGATGATAAGCTAATGATTCACTATTTTTAAGACAGTCTCAGTGGAGCATAATTGGAATGGCGTATGCAACTAAAGCAAAGCCACATCCACACTTGGAAAGACTTGGCTATGGCGTTCCTAAAGCATTACCAATACAACATGGACATGGCTCCCACCCGTATACAATTGCAAGGGTTATCTCAAGACAACAGTGAATCCTTCAAAGGATATGCCCAAAGATAGAGAGAGTTAGAAGCTTGTGTTCATCCACCGCTTCTAGAGAAAGAAATGGTTTACTTGTTTTTGGATACCCTGTCAGGTCCATACTATGGAAGACTGATAGGCAGTGCGTCATTAGGTTTCTCTGACTTGGTGAAAGTTGGAGAATGCATTGAGAGAGGCCTCAAGAGTGGAAGATTCCAAGGCACCTCAAGTAGCCAGAGCACTGAAAGCGAATCCCTTTCCAACTACCAAGAGGAAAAGGAAGAAGTTAATGCAATATGAGACACTCATCAAGCTCCAGAAGCTCCACCTCTGGTGTCATACTATCAGCATCCATGTGCAGCGGCTGTTCAATGCCAACAAACATTACCTCCCGATCCTCAGTATCAGCAACTATGTAAAGGTCCTTCGGATCATCCAACTCAGGTTCCACGTCAGCTTCAACACCAAAACCATCGAGCTCGAAATCCAAACAATCAACATCGGCGTCAGAATTCACGTGGACCTCCAAATTGACAAGAAAGAGAGACTCTCTAGATTGACCTGATCCCAATGATGTATAGTCAGTTGCGGTCACAGTTGGTTCAAAGCTCGTTGATATATCCTAGAGAGACCAGATCCATGAAGTTTCCATTCCCTCCTTCGTACAACCCGGATGTCCAATGTGAGTTTCCTGATGGAGTAGTGGGGCACTCAATTGAAGAGTGTAATGTCTTCCAAGAAGAAGTGAAACATATGATCATTAAGGGGAAACTGACTTTCGTGACCCTAATGTGGTGAATGGTCCATTACCCTAATGAGTTCGAAGACTTCAAAAGGTACTTCCTAGAGACAACAAGTCAAGCAGAAAGGATCGTCCTCAACACTGGTAATTATTTGGATGTTTCAGCATTTCTTTTGTATTTTCTTTGCATGTTAAACGTTTTTTTTCTTTTAAGCATTGTTGTTTTCTTTTAATGGTAATATTAATGAAGTGATCATACATTTTGAATTAATCCATTCGTATTCACTCATTTTCCATTTATATTAAACAAAAAAATAAAAATATTTACACTCATTCACTTTCTTGATCAAACTGTTATTTTAGCAAAGACTGGAGGGAGGATGATGCAAACCATTACCCATAATTTTTGTTGTGTGCTTTCAAAGAGAACTTTGCTGATGATGTAAGGCACTATTTCAAATCCCCAAACACTAAAGAGATAAGGAGTTAATCCATAGTCAACCACTTTGAGCCTAGAAGATGGTGTTTCTTTAGGATCTAAAACCTTATCATAATAACCTGGGGCAGGGTAGTTGTGTTCATATAGTTTGACCGTGCATTCGATCTTCAAAGAGAATTTATCCATTTGTACACCCTCCAAAGAGGTTCGACCATACGCTACTCTACGCACACATCTTGAAATGTCGAAGAAGCTGAGGAAGGCTAAAATTTGTGTTGGTTGACACTGATCCACCAAAAACGTGGCAGTCACAATCCTTAAAAAAAGTCCGCTAAGTCGAACACCACCAAAAAATGACTTAGGCAAAAATCAGGGCATCCCGATGGACCGAAAGCTTCAAGGAAGTGGTCCAGGAAAAATTAGGGATCAAAAACAAAAAGAAGGTCATCAAATCCTCAACAAAAACAAAATAAGGTGACTGCCACTTCAAAAGAAAATCATCTTGAATCTTCATCTTCACCATTCCTCCTTCGAACACTCTTGGAAGTTGAATGCGTGTGTCAATTTAACTGAACGTAGGATTGTAGATCATCATGAAGAAGGGGTGGGTTGAAATTAAATTTTGAGCCTTTTATTCTTTTGTTTTAAAAAAACTGTGAACCAGACCACGTTACAACCCTAAAAGACCAAATGTGTGATATGAACCAAAGGATAATGTGGTTTGACTCCAAAAAGGGATGAAATTTGAACCCAAGAATAAAATTGGTGTCATACCCCAATTTTGTCCAGACACTTTTAAACTTTCGTAAATTTGATTTCATTTTTCAATTTACATCATATGCACAGCGACATGCATTTCATCATAAATAATACCTAAAATATCAGTCGGAATAAATTATTGAAAATACAAACAAATTGGTTGAATCATTTCTCAAGAACGTGCAAAACCAACGAGTAAAAAGTTTCAAATTTTAAAATTGCAGATGCCAGTATTATTAATCTACGGTTCACGTAGTTTAACATGGTGTGCTCGTTATATTTTTCAGTGAATGTTTCGGTTGAGTTTTGACCCGCCGGAGCCTTTTAACCGGTGAAAATTTATTTCGAAATTAAATAAATGCTGTATTTTTTCAATAAGTATATTTTGTGCTGATCATTTCAATGTGACCGATTTAATTTTTCGAGCAAATTTTCGCCCGACTTTTATTCATTTCCAGTCATTTTAATTTTATTCTTTCGCCAAAATATTCGAATTAAATAAATAGAAATTTTCATGTCTTTGTTTTTTTTTACCATATTCATTTTAGAAGTTGTGACTTTTAGTTGTTTCAATTGATTTAATCTCATTTAAATTAATTAAAGCTTCTAGAAGGGGGCATCTTTGACATTTTAAACCATTTTGTGTTTCTTTAATTCAATCTGGATCATCAATTCGAATTTAATCAAAGGCCCACCTGCATTATCCTCACTTTTCCCTTTTATCCAATCAAAATATTATTTAAGATAAATAAGAATTAAGAAAATCAAAGAAGGATTTCCTCTTATCTTGGGACAGCTAGCAAATCTTAATGGACAACTAGAAAATCTTAATGGATTTTATTTGATTTTTTTTATTATTAAAAACTAAATAAATAAAACAAACCTTTTCACTTACTCTCTCTCACAATTAAAGAAAAAGCTGAAATAAAAAGAAATAAAAATCTTGAAAATACTCTTCTTTCTCCAATGGTAAAAAAAAAAGAAAAGAAGAAAAGAAAATTAAAGAAATGATTCACACTCACGCATCCCTCGGGACCACAATAATTTTCTCTCTACCCACCCATTAAGGAGTGGCCACTTTTCCAATTTATGGCTGGCTGAAGGTGAAAAGGCAGAGGGAGAAAAATTAAAGGAACCACTCTCTCTCACACGCGTCTTTCTCTTATCTCTCCCACTACTTCTACTCTCTCTAACCACTCATAACCTCTCTGTGAATCAAAAAAACAAAAAACAAAGAAAATTAAAACGATTCATCTTCCTCTTCAACCACCCTCTCCAACCCGCACAACTTCTGCGGTCGAAAACCACATCACCGCCGTCGTCGTTCTCCCTAAATCACAACGTGCACCCACCATGCCCTCAACCGACATAACCACCACAACAAAATTTCCGACGAACTCACCACCGATTCACAGTCCCAACAACCTTTAACCCACCATCACAAATTTCGTTCAAATTAATACAAGTTCTAAGCCCTTTTAATATGAATTTCGGATGATAAAAGGATGGGAGGCGTTCGCCTCACTATCTCTCGATTGTTCGAATAATTGGCGTACACCATATTGATCGAATTCTCGTCATCCGATTAAAACCTTAATCGTACAAATTCAAAATTATTTTCCCAAATCAATAAATATTTTTACAATTTAAACTTCGGACGAAAAAGAATGGGAAGCGTTCGCTTCACCATCTCTGACATAATTGAATGATTGGCGCTCGCCATATTGCTCAAATTATCGACTTCCGATTAAAACATGCTAAATAAACTTGAATAAAGGAACGAGTGGAGCACACCATATTGTTCCTTGAATGAGCAAGTTGGAGGCGTACGCCTCACTACCGCGCATATTCGACTTCCACAAATAAACTTTCAAAAATAATTCGAACGGAAAAAAGAGTAGAAGGCGGTCGCCTTATTATTCCTTATAAGAGTTGAATGATTGGTGTGCACCACAAAGAACACTATTTAATCCTTTTTAATGTGCGCAACAAACTAGTGCTTAAGCCTCCGCCTAGAGTAGACAAGCCGAAGTTTAGCCTTTAGAACGCGATCTAAATAGTCGTTCATTAAAAAACACAACTAATCATAGTCCCCGAACTACGAATGCTCTGATTTCCTTTTGCACTATAAGAATACGTAGGCACGAGATTGCGAGATCTTGGCGAGCACACTAATAAAAAACTCCCCTTTCTCCTTCTGAGGTGTTCATCCATCTTTATTATCAATCCTTATAACTCGAAGAAAGCGAATAACATTCAAATAGTAAATTGGACTAAAAGGTTCCCGTTGAGTACAACGGATGTGAGGGGTGTTAATACCTTCCCCTTGTGTAATCGACTCCCGAACCCGCATATGGTTGCGACGACCATTATTCTATTTTCTAAAAGGTTTTATCGATATTTTCTATTCCTTCATTGGAATAAATAAAGTTCGGTGGCGACTCTGCTCAAACTAATTTTTTCCGCATCCATCGCGAGGGTTGCATTTTTTGAGGTGCGACAGATGGCGACTCTGCTGGGGACCTGCTCCAAGCAAGACAGAGTTTATCCTAGCTTAGTCTGATTTTGCTATGAACGTTAAAGATATTCTTTTCTTCCATGCTGTTTCGATGTATCTTATTCTGATTGCTTGTGTTGTATGTAATTTGTCTTGATGTTTTGATATGGGACTTGATGTATGGTGTGAGATTAGCTTCATACCCGAGCTTCGAGAAGAACTTAGAACCCAGAGTTGTGTAGTATTGAACCGAGGGGTATACACCTCATTGGGACAATACGAAGACTCCACCTAGAGTAGATCTGTTTGGAGTTTTCATCACGATGTGGCCAGCCCATTATAGCGAGGAAGTGTTGAACATGATCTGTGAGTCTAAGTTTCTTCCTTGAAAACATAACTTTAGAACCTACCCTTGGGAATTTCTAGTAATCAAAGGAACCCGGGCTTCTTTCCTATTATCCTACGTACCCGACATGTGAATGATCTTGAGTATTTGTATTTCTTTGCTAAAAAACATGGCAAAATTTCATGCATTTTTGCATATCATCAACATGCATTGCATATAATTGTCCAGAAACAAGAACTTACACCATATTCTACCCTTTGTCCAATAACGCTGACTACTCGACACCGGTACAAGACACGTCGCAACTACAAGATGACACTCGAACAACTTGAAGCAAACCAGGTTTCGATGAGGACAGATATTGACTCTATGCAGGCTAAGATGGATCGTCTGCTTGAGACCATGTTACTCTTGGCCCAGAAGGAGAAAGATGCTGAGACTAGCACCGAAGCCAGAAGAGTTGTTGCTCAGTTTGGATCGCCATCGCGTAGCATCTCTGAATTAACTAACCTTGATGGTAATCCTTCCCATCCTAAAGGAGGACCTATCCCTATTCCTGTTCCCATAGTCAACATGAACCCCGATGAGCATTCTGCTACATCTGCTCGACACGGATCTGTGATGGGTGATGAAGATCTGTATGACGTTTTCTTCATGCCACAACCCGTCTAGCCCGTTGTTGGAGGTCTCCTAGACCCAGTTGTTGAGAGACATGCTCTGGATGAAAAATTCAAGTATTTGGAGGTTCACACTACTCCCGGTTTGGACGTTGTCGATATGTGCTTGGTGCCAGGCCTCGTGATTCCGCAAAAATTCAAAGTCCCGGACTTTGACAAATACAAAGGGATCAGCTGCCTTAGAACTCATCTCAGAGCTTATTGCCACAAGATGGTTGCCCACATTAGCAATGATCAACTCCTGATTCATTACTTCTAAGATAGCCTTAGTGGGGCATCCTTGGAGTGGTATATGCAATTAAAGAGAGGATAGGTCCAGTCATGGAGAGACCTCGCTGAAGCCTTTCTTAGGCATTATCAATACAACACTGATCTAGCGCCCAATCGCACCCAATTGCAAGACATGACTCAATGCAACAATGAGTCAATTAAGGAGTATGCACAACGGGGAGAGAGCTTGCAGCTCGTGTCCAACCTCCTCTCCTCGATAAGGAACTGATTGATATGTTTATGGGAACTATGCATACCCAATACATGGAAAAAATGGTAGGATCCAGCTTCCCAACTTTTGCCGAGGTTATTTCTGTGGGGGAACGGATTGAGAGCCAGATCAGGAAAGGAAAGTTACCTTGCCGCCGCCAATGCTTCAGGTGGGGTGAAGAAACCCTATCCCAATCTCCCAAAGAAGCCAGAGGGTTAGGCCAATGCTATAATAAGAGGAGGAGGATATAGGACACATCCATATGTTCCTGTACCTTACCATCAGGCTGCCGCTGTCATCCCGACACCATATCAGCCATCATATCAATAACCCTATGAACAATAACATCACAGCTAGCTTACGAGCAGTTAGCCTATCAGCAGCCAGCTTACCAGCAGCAATATCAGAATCAACAGCAACGTGCTCCATAACAACGTCAACCTAATCAGCAGAGAGCAAGGAGGCCAGAAAGACATTTCGATCCTCTGCCAATACCGTACAGCAAGATCCTCCCCTACCTACTAAAGGATGGATCAATTGTCTTAAAGGAGCTAACACCTACAACTCCACCATATCCACCAGGCTATGATGCCAATGCTCATTGCGAGTATAATATGGGTGCCCCATGCACACAGTGGAGAATTGCAAGGCCTTCAAACATAAGGTTTTGGACTTGATTGACAGTAAGGCAGTTTCTTTCATGCCAGTTAGGCCAAATGTTGCAACAAACCCCATGCCGACGCATGCGGAGCAGAGTGAAGCTCAAAGATAAAGCTTCTCACCGGCCTGAACAAGCAGAGCAATTCCCAACGAAGAATCAAGAGATGAAGGCCCGTTTCTTTGAATGAAGGCAATCATTATGCCATTTTTACCGTTTCGCATTCTTGTAATTTGTTCTTGTTTGTCTAAGCACTGTATGCTTTAAAACATTGTTATTTGTATTTAGTCTTATTAATGGGATGATTATGCATGTTTTGAATCAATCTTTTCATATTCACTCATATTATCGCATTTACAAAGCACAAACACATACTTTTCCACTTCACCTTCTTTATCACACTATTGTTAGTAAATGTTGGAAGGAGGATGACGAAAACAAAATACTCATAATTGTTGATTGAATGCTTTTGGATAAAATCTTGCTAATGATGTAAAGAAATTGTTTCAAAACCCCAAACACTGGAGACATAAGGAGTTAATCCCTAGTCACCACTTCGAGCCTAGAAGTATGAGTTTCTTACAGATCTACAAACCCTTACGCTTAACCTGGGGCAGGGTAGTGTTCAATTGATTTGACTACGCATTCAAATTACAAGATGAAATATCCCATACAAGGATCAATCACATGATATTCTTCGCACACATCCTGAAGTGTCGAAGGAACCATACAAATCCAAATTTTATGTCGGTTGTTCTTCAATGATCAATGACTTGGAAGTCACAATTTCCCCAAAAAAAAATCAAAGAAAGAGCCCGCTAAGTCCAACACCCTAAAAGGAGACTTAGGCAAAAACCGGGGCAATCCCGATGGATTAAAGCTTCAACAAGCGGTCCATGCAAAAGTTAGGGATCAAAACAAAAATCAAAAGAGACAATGAGAATCCTCAACAAGACAAAACAAGATTCGGTGACCGCTATACCAAAATCAAAGGGTCAACAATATCCATGAAAACAAAATAGGATTACTGGCATTTCAAGGGAGCTTACACTGCTAAACTCTCATAAAAGTAAAGTATGTGTCGAATTAGTTGAACGTAGGATTGAAGATCATCCTGAAGAAGGGGTGGGTTAAAATAAAATTTGAGCCTTATATCCTTTCGTTTCAATAACTGTGAACCAAGCCACGTTACAACCTTCAAAAGACCTAATTGAAGTAGGGTTTATTCTGAAAGCATACTACAGCAAGGTTGCGCTGACTCCTAGAGATTTGCTAATATTCTATTCTCACTGCATCACTCACACGCTAGTTAAATTGGTACCGCGCGTTTGGACTCATGATCCACTCGCCACACACTACCATGACACTCCCAAAACGAATGATTGTTTTTTTCAAAAACTTGCATAACTATTGCATTAAAAACACCATTTCTTGAATAACAATTCTTAACTGTCAGTCAGTACATGACGTCGAGAAAATTCCAACAAGGGCAATTCAAGAGGCACTTGATCGTTGGTGCTGACACGAATCAAGACCATTTCATAATCCTATGGATCAGGAGCTTGGCATCTTTTGATTATGTTGACTTAAGAAGTAGTCAGTGTAAGATAAATCTCCAAGCATTGGTTGATCAGGGAGGAAAAACACTTCAATACTCAGTACATCTGGGGCAGGTCCTTCAAAGGCTAATCAGGGGCAGACCATTGCAAGAGTCAGACGTTGGAGGAAACAGACTCATACCATGTCATGGGATAATCATTCCTAAGGTTTCCTTGCGAGGAGAATTCTTATGAATACCCTACAGACTGGGGCAAGGCAAGTTGAAAGGGGCAAGTTCCCTTCATATCTTCAAGCTAGTCAAGCAGACTGTGCCAGACACTGGAAACTGTCTGAGATCACAACCAAAACGTCGAAAGTTCACGTTAATACACATCGCATCTTGACAAGAATCCTTGTGGCACGTTAGAAGCATGATCATCATGCGATGATCACGTTGCTTTGCTCAGCTACCGGCTAGCCAAACATCTCAGAAGAAGAAGTCGAGATCGCCGCAGGGGCAAAGATGATCGCTATATTCACAACTGCACGAATTGCATCAGAGTAATATAAAAGAATATCGATCCCATAGAGACCAAATCGTCAATCTATCGATTACTATTGTTACGATGTTTATCTAAGGCGGTACAAATGAGATATTGATGTCATAAAATAATAGTAATTAAAGAAAATGATAAATACAGTGCAGATAAAGATAGGCTTGAATGTATTTCACGTCAGTTAAACGATGTTTCGATTGTCTAAATATAACTACTTATGGGACAATATTTTCTACTCTTGAAAAGAATCCATTTAATAGGAACTGTCGCTTTCGCGTATTCAGAACCGAGTTTACCCTTAAATTAAGACCTTTTATTGTCACTTATAAAAGGTGCGCAGAATGCTAAAGTAGTAAACCTATTTTTAAGAAATAAGACTCGTAAGCTTAGTTGAAAAGTGATTTTGATTCGGAGAGTTTTACCCAAGGAGTTTCCTGATTTTAAATCTATCAACGCGTCCGAAAACAATTTCAAAAATCGTTTTTCCTTAAAGTGATAAAAAATTCCTATCTAACTAAGCCAGAGTGCTTTCGCACTCTTTGAGTAGTTAAGACTAACCAGGTTTGTTTCAGAAAACTCAAATTAAAAATCAAAACATCCCCTAAAGCATTTCTACAGATGCAATATGTGAAACATCTCTTTAACCGCGATCCTTACATTCTAACGTTTGAAAGATTTAGCTAGACATGCTAGTACAAACAACACAACGATATTGAACATGTTGAAAAGAAGTTTAGAATGTAAAGCGTGAAGAACAAGTAAAGCGTGTAAAACAATTAAAACGAGTAATAAAGATAATGGCGAGAAAATTAAATAAAGTAAAGACAATGACAAGGAATTAAATAAAATAAAGCATGGCAAGGAATTAAATAAAGTAAAGCATGGAAAGGAATTAAATAAAGTAAAGCATGGCAAGGAATTAAATAAAGTAAAGCATGGCAAGTAAAATAAAAAGGCGATTAAATTAGAACCTGCTCCAAACGGAGGCTTTAAATCTGGTACAAGGAAGTAAATAAACCTTTGACTTTGAAATAAAGACGACATCAAAATCAAAGTGCTCCAACTCAATTACACTAAGGTGCGATAACCCCTCGATGTGACAGATTACCGCTTTTACAGATGATAATATAGTCTTAGTGTTGTAAACTAAGTTGGATCCTTTGGAAGTGAACTAGAACGACCTATTTATAGAGGAACTCAACAGCATGCAAATACCAGGATGCCCTTCAACTTCTCTTTAGTGGGAACGTGGAATTCAAAGGTGGCACCCGCCACCCCTCCATGGCGCCCGCCATGTGAGTAAATGGGGAAGTTCATGGGATCGTGGCAGTTTCCTCCTGGTTGAGGGCTGATGTGTCATGGCTTCTCCTATAGCGGCCGCCATGCAGAATGCCACGAGTACAATATTTACCGAAAACCCTAATTTTTTGATCTTTTTGCTTTGTTTCTTCTAAAAAGGTCCTGAAAGAGCTAAATACCTGAAAACAACACAAAAGAAAGCATAACACAAGAAAAATGATTAAAAATACCTAATAAACACGTGTAATCCGAGTTAAATACGCGGTGTGATTCAGTGTGATCAAATTCTCCCACACTTAAACCTTTGCTTGTACTCAAGCAAAACTCTTTATAGCTCATGCAAGAAAAACAGTATCAACCAGAGTTAATTCAAGGCTAAAAAGAACTTATAAGTTCATTCAAGGAACGTATCGATAGGTACTAACGAATCGAACTAAGGATATCGTAATGACACTTTCTACAAATATGGTCATAGGCTTCATTCCTATACAAATCAATCCATATCACCCCACCATACCTAGGCCTTCTTTTCATCTTCTTCAAGTCCTTTTCATTCAGGTGCAATCACATTAAGCCCATTATCCGTACATACTCATAGTAAGGTGACCGGTTAGTAATTATGATCTTAAGCATGGGGCTCTGGTACATAAGTTGGTGTAGCCCTTTTATTCAACCCAATTGTAGGTGTGGGGGATTGGATCGTAATCCACACTACCAAGTTCAGCACCAGATACCTCTGAACCAACCAACAATGGAAATTTTATTATTTTTTCTGCATGTTTCGCAACCTCTTTATTTTGCTGGGTTAAATAACCGTGTGAGAGTCACCTAGCCCGGAATTTCATACAACTAGAGAACAAAGCAGAAATTTTTATGATCATTCACTTATTTTCATCGGTCCCCTACGTAGAGCATGCTTAAGTCGGAACTGACTGCAATGACAAATTACTTAAGGACTTATTTGGAACAAAAATTAGGGCCACAACATATGGGGTATCGGGATCGACTCTTATAATCATGAAGCCTACGGTGTCAAGACGATATCGATTTTAGAAAAAGTTTTCCTAAGTATTTTACATCCTGTCATAAACCTATCTTATAGCCTGAATATTCAAAATACACTGTTTTCTTTGCTCACAAATTTTTGGTAAGGCTAAAGAAATGGGAGAAGTACGAATACACCACACAGATGACTCGTCAAACACATGTTATTTTATTGAAAGAAAAACAAACAACTAAAACACACAAAACATACTGAAAATAAAGGAAAGCGATAAAATCTCTTCCCACACTTAAACCGAATATTGTCCTCAATGTTTCGATATGAGATAGGGTAGGAGTAACCTGAAAGAGAGAGAACTATGGTTGATCACCGGTACCGTCACCGCCCTGGTCAGGATGCCTGGGTTGACGACTCCTGTTACGAGTACTAAGAACTTCCTGCAGCTGCCTAGAGCGACCTAAGAGAGACCCCTGGTTGGCCTCGATAAGTGCGAAGTGCCGCTCATTATCCTGTAGTCGGCGATGCTGCTGATTAGTGATCGCAAGCAAGGACTCTATGATAGTCCGGTGTGCTTACTCAGTGCGCTGCTGGGAGGCTACCATAAAACTCATATTATCAGTCAATTGTTTGTTTATGGTATTTAGAAGGGCGTCACGCCTTTCTTCCCGAGCCAGGTGCCCGTGCCATATCTCCTCAGTGATGTAAAAACCGGGAGTGGTACCTACAAAATGGTCAGAAGAAGAAGGTGCAGCGTGTGAAGTTAATGTAGTGTGTGTAGGAATATCATGAGCAGGGGACTGGTCGCGTCTGTCATACTCATCATCGGTTCCTTGTCCATCGTCCATAGGGACATTAGGTGGCAAAGGACCGGTAAAAGGTGGAGCATCGAGATCGTATGTCCAGTTCCTTGCATGTCGCACATCTGTACGCTGAGAGCAAGGTAAAACAACTCGGTATAGCTACACCATGGGTCATGAGGTTATAGCCGCTCGCTCGCCGCACCTTGCATAATTTCATATCCTTCAAAATTTCAAGTTTCAAGTTAATGGTGCGGTGAGGGAGTGGTTCTAAGGTAGCTAACTCAGCATTGAGATTTAGTGCTCTAGCAATAGAAGTAATTAATCCACCAAAATAAATGGTTCCTCCTTTTTTTTCAAAATGGCGGACATATGTGCAAGCATAAAAGGAACAAGATTGATCCTTTGATTAGTAAGGCAACCTTGTAAAAATAGCAACTCGCGAGCATTTACTTTATTAGAATTTTCTCGACCAAAAATAGTACATGCCAAAAGATATCAAAAATACAATACGGTCGGGTTAGGAATAGTGGAGGCTAAAATTCCTTCAAAAGAAGTGAGAGCCACATTTGATAATCTATTCCAAAAGTTAAAGGCTTTGAGTGCCCATTCAGCATCTAAGGGTGTCTCACAAATGGCACACTCTCCGTAAGGCATTCCTAACAAACTGCTAAGGCATCGGTAGTGTACTCATATTCAACATTGAACATTCTAAAACATACGGTACCAACCGTGCTAGGAGTGCCAGGATGAACGATATAAATTAGGGAACTTAGAAATTCCCTTGTCAGCCTATCATAGGTGGGTTCCTTATTAGCAAAATATCATGTAATCCTAAATTATCTAGCATATGAAAAACACTATGATACGTCCCTAAAGTATACAAACAGTCCTCATTTACATACTTGGTGGTGAGAATCTCCCGTGTTTGCAACTTCTGTAAAATTTTGTTCTGACGCTCTCCAGGTTTCCCTCCGCGAAGGATGATATTGTTGAATTCAATTCCAGCCATTGATGGTGATGAAGAGAAAATGGTTTTTTATGGTAAGAAAGTGAAAATGGGATTGTAGTGGGTTTTTGGTGGAGGAAATTGATGAGTAAAGTTTGGGGATGATAATGGGTTGGAGTTAGAATGATAAAGTTGAGAATTTTCGTGGACTTCAATGGAGGTGGAAGGAGGAAAAAATGAGTTTTGAGAGGTTGAAGAACAAAAATGGGAGATTTAGGGATTATGTCCCGTTAAATGTACATACCCCATGGCGCCCGCATAAGGCCGTGGTGCCTGCCATGGCTCCGAAATTGTTATTTTTGGGCTGGGCTTGTTTTTTGCTTCTTGGGCTACAACTTTTTCCTTATTTTTTAAAGGGAGATGTACATAGGCTTCCATAATATGTTGCCTTTTTGATTAAGCTTGATAAATGACAAAATAAAAAGTAAAGTAAAATAAAATAAAAAGGAAATAAAAACATAATAATAGTAATAATATATATATATATATATATATAATATAATATATATATGAATAGTTAGTAATAAGTCACGGGTCGAGAGATGCTAGGAAAGGAAAAAAGCATAAAGTCAAAAAGAAAAATAAAAACAAGCATAAATAATAAATAATGGGAAATAAGTAAAGCAAACGGCATCTCTCGGTCAGTGATATCATCAATGCCCAGGGAATAATGGAGTCTCCTCAACTTCGGATCCTCAGAGCTCTGCAATCTGGTGTCTAAGGTCAGCGATCTCATTGTTCAGTATATCGGCTTCAGTGGCATATGTGGCATCTGACACTTCGACCTGCAAAGCAACGTCAGCAAGCTCCTGGCGGAGCTGGGCTATCTCCATACGAAGCTTAACAAGCTCAGAATGCAAGCTTGGACTCTGAAGATTTAGATTATTGGTGAGGACTTTGATTCTGGTAGGTGTTGGATGATGCTTTGCTTCAGGTGGATTCTCTGCTCATCTACTGTCTCGCCTTGACATTCTATGGCATATGCCCAGTTGGCCTGATTATAAACACAAGTTACCTGAGGGTCTGGTAAAGTAAAGTAGTGGATAGTTTCACCCTCGATCAGGAGCCCGTATTCGTCTGGGTGGAAAGAAGATCTCCTCATGAGCCCACAGTCCAAACAGAAGTCAATATCCATCAAAGTATAACTGCAGTAAGATGTTAGGTGAAATAGCCTTCTATCAAGTCCTATGGCGGAGGCTATATGGGTTACCGTGCTTCCAACATGTATAGGACTCACAGCGGAGCGAGCATTAAGATAGAGACTCTCGATCAGAAAATCCCCGCAAGCTACTGGGCATGACTGAGTAGTATAGTACATGAAGAAAATCTCTCCAGCACTTACGTGTGTATCAGTGTCACTCTTCCCCAGGAAGGTGTGAGCAATAATCATCTGAAAGCAGGATTATGGATCTTGTTAGAGATTTGGATGGAAGGGTCAGGGCTACCTCCACATGTAATGTCACTCCAGAACTTCTCAACGTCTCTACTAAGGAAATAGCTCATGGGGAGCTCAGATGAGGCATCATAAGTAGTCTGAAATCCAAGTAAGTCACTGAAATGCTTGTGATTGAAGGTGTATTATGTCCCAAACATCCTAAAATTAATGTAGCCACCATCACTAGCGTGACCAACATAGGGCTCGTAGTTCAGCGAGCTCAAGAACTCCAAAGTGAGGTTCATGTAAGTCACATGAATCGCTTCAGTATACTCATCCCATTGTAGCTGATTGCACAAATGACTGACACTAGGCTCAATGCCTAATGCTTCCATGCAGCTTGAATCAGGATATCGGGTGGGTAGCATTGGACGCTGGGAAAGCATGGCGTAGCGTTGCTCCTACTGGGTCACGAAAGATCACTGGCATAATGTCGAAATTCTCCATCCTGAAAAGTTAGGTTAACAACAGAGGACACCTGAAATCGCAAATATTGCAACTGTTAGTATATATATATATATATATATATATATATATATATATATATATATATATATATATATATATATATTATATATATATATATAATATATATATATATATATATATATATATATATATATATATAATATATATATTATATATATATATATATATATATATATATATATATATATATATATATATATATTATATATATATATATATATATATATATATATATATATATATATATATATATATATATATATATATATATATATATATATATATATATATATATATATATATAATAATAGTAAACGAAAGTAAAAGATGAAAAGAAATCATGGGTTGCCTCCCATGCATCGCTTGTTTAACGTCGTTAGCTTGATGATTTGAACTTTATATATCAGAGGTAGGAGCCAGAGGGTCGATTAGAGTATGGCCAGGGCATTCTGTGGGGATGTCACCTCCTTGATATTGCTTCAGTCTTTGTCCATTTACCACAAACGGATTACAGTAATTGTTCCGGATTTCAACTGCTCCAGATTTGAGGATTTTGGAAACCTTAAAGGGGCATGTCCATCTCGAAAGCAACTTACCTGGAAAAAGTCGTAATCTAGAATTGAAAAGGAGAACAGAGTCGCCTATATTAAAGTACTTTTTCACAATCCTTTTGTCATGCCATGCTTTGGTTCTCTCTTTGTATATAATGGCATTCTCGTAAGCGTTCTGGCGGAGTTCCTCCAATTTGTGGATATCGAGGATTCGCTTCTCGCCGGATGCTAGGTAATCCAAATTTAGGGTCTTGATGGCCCAATATGCTTTGTGCTTAAGTTCAAAAGGTAAGTGGCATGACTTTCCATAGACTAACTGGTATTGTGTAGTTCCAATAGGGGTTTTGTAAGCAGTTTTGTAAGCCCACAATGCTTCTGTTAGCTTTTCAGACCAATCTTTTCTGGATATTGAAACCGTTTTTTTCCAAGATTTGCTTAATCTCTCTGTTTGATACTTCCACTTGACCATTAGTCTGGGATGATATGGTGTTACTACTTTGTGGTTTACTCCATACTTTCTTAAGAGTTTATCGAATATCCTGGATATAAAATGTGATCCACCATCACTTATGACAAGTCGTGGTACTCCAAATCTGGGGAAATATTGTTTTTAAACAACTTGATGACTACTCTTGTGTTGTTAGTGGGTGAGGCTATAGCTTCTATCCATTTGGACACATAGTCGATGGCTACCAAAATATACTTGTTTCCCATCAAAGATGGAAAAGGTCCCATGAAATCAATACCCCAAACAATAAATAATTCCACTTCTTGGATGTTCTTCAAAGGCGCTTCGTTGCGTCTTGAGATGTTTCCAGCGTGCTGGCACCGGTCACATTGGACAATATAAGTATGGACATCACACCATAGTGTGGCCAATAAAGACAGCTTGAAGGATCTTAGCGTATGTCTTGGATGTGCTTGAATGTCCACCATAGGGTGAAGAGTGACAATGCTCTATGATATTTCTAACTTCTTCTTCCGGGACACAACGTCGAAAGAGTTATCTGTTCCTCCTTTGAAAAGGAGTGGTTCATCCCAATAGAAATGTCTTACATCTTTAAAGAACTTCTTCTTTTGTTGATAATTGAGGTCAGGTGGTACGATATCAGCGGCTAGATAATTCACAAAATCAGCGTACCATGGTACTCTGCTAATCTCTGAAACTGTTCCAAGTTGTCTCTATTAGGTTCAAGGGGAACAGTATCTAACTTAGCTATCAATCTGTCATAGGTGAAATCATCATTTATAGGTAAATGGTCTGGCTTCAAATGCTCTAGTCTGGAAAGATGGTCAGCACTACGTTTTCTGTTCCTTTTTTTGTCTCGGATATCTAAGTCGAACTCTTGTAGAAAAAGGATCCATCTGAGTAACCTAGGTTTCACATCCTTTTTGCTTAGAAGGTAACGGATAGCTGCATGGTCTGTATAGACTATAATCTTAGATCCGACAAGATAAGACCTAAATTTATCAATTGCAAAAACTACAACTAGGAGTTCCTTCTCTGTTGTCGTATAATTGAGTTGAGCGACATCTAGGGTTCTACTAGCGTAATATATCACATGTATTTCTTATTTTTTCTTTGTCCTAAAACAGCCCCTACAGCGAAATCGCTAGCATCACACATTATTTCAAAAGGTTGAGTCCAATCCGGAGTTTGTAAAATGGGTGCTGAAATTAGCGCTTGTTTTAAATGATTAAAGGCTTCGATACATTTTTCATTGAAAATGAATTCAACATCTTTCATCAGAAGGAAGGTCAGGGTTTTGTTATTTTAGAGAAATCTTTGATAAAGCGTCGGTAAAAACTGGTGTGTCCAAGAAAACTTCGGACTTCTCTAACAGTCTTAGGAGGGTTAAGGTTTTCTATCACTTCTATTTTTGCTTTGTCGACCTCAATGCCTGTTTCATATATTATATGTCCTAACACTATGGCTTCTTTAACCATAAAGTGGCACTTCTCCCAGTTTAATACAAGGTTAACTTCTACGCATCTTTCTAGGATTTTCTCAAGATTAATGAGATATTCTCAAAGTCAAACCCACATACCGAGAAATCATCCATGAATACTTCCATAATTCCGTCGAGATAATTTGCGAAGATTGACATCATACAACATTGGAAAGTAGCTGGCGCATTGCAGAGTCCAAACGGTATTCGTCTGTAAGCAAATGTTCCGTAAGGACATGTGAAGGTTGTTTTCTCTGATCCTCGGGGTGTATGAGTATTTGGAAAAATCCAAAATATCCATCCATAACAAAAGTAAGAGTGTCTGGCAAGACGCTCAAGCATTTGATCTATGAATGGGGGGGAAATGGTCTTTCCTAGTTGCCTTATTGAGTTTCCTATAGTCTATACACATACGCCATCCGCCTTCTATACGTTTAGCCACATGCCCGCCCTTCTCGTTCTGCACGACTATGATGCCTCCTTTTTTAGGTATCACATGTACAGGACTTACCCATTTACTATCGGAGATCTGATAGATTATACCAGCTTTTAGCAGTTTAAGGACTTCCTTCTTTACCACCTCACTCATTACAGGGTTGATTCTTCTCTGATGTTCTCTGGAAGGTTTTGAATCCTTCTCTAGCGAGATCCTGTGCATACACACGGATGGGCTTATACCTTTTAATTAGAGATGTTATATCCTAAGGCAGAGGAGTATCTTCGTAAAACATTCAAGAGTTGGTTTGTCTCGTCTTGGTTTAAGGTGGCACTAACTATTACTGGGCGGTTCATTTCTTTATCCAAAAACTCGTATCTTAGGTTCTTGGGTAATTCCTTAAGTTCTTGAGCTGGTTTTTGAGAGTTTGGTGAAACGTCTAGAGTAAGGGCCAAACATTCGTTAGTGTGAGGTTCTGTTTCCTTTAGCTCATCATCCTTTTCATTCGGGTTTGAAAACGGTTCAATCATAGGTTCTTCTTGATCAAATTCCCTTATGCATTCATCTATGATATCAATCGCGTAATATGCGTCTCCTATGATTGGTGCCATCAGGAACTTTGAAAGAATAAACTCTATCTTTTCATCTCCTACTTTGAAAGTTAAGTTTCCTCTTTTAACATCTATTATAGCTCCGGTTTGTTGAAAAAATGGTCTACCTAAAAGGATAGGGATATCGTCGTCTTCCTTGATATCCATGACCACAAAGTCTGTCGGGATATAAAGTTGACTAATCCTAACGGGGATGTCTTATAATATGCCTACAAGATACTTAACAGATCTATCAGCTAATTGGAGGGACATCTTAGTTGGTTGTAATTCTCCTAAGTTTAACCTTTTACACACAGCTAAGGGCATTAAACTCACACTAGCGTCTAAGTCTAGGAAAGCTTTGTCGATCACATGACTCCCTAGAATGCAAGGTATAAAAAACTCCCAGGTTCTTTCTCCTTCTTAGCAAGGTTATTCTTGGAAATAAAGTTGCATTCCAAGGGTTTGGGATCGTCAAGCCTACGCTTGTTGGTTAAGATGTCTTTGAGAAATTTGGCGTAAGATGGAATTTGGGTGATGGCTTCGGTGAAAGGAATCTCTACCTGAAGCTTCTCTATTACTTTTATAAACTTTTGGCATTGGTTATCGATTTTGGTTTGTTTAAGTCTTTGCGGATATGGGATTGGTGGTTTGTACGGGGGTGGTGGTTTGTAAGTTTTATCCTTGGCTTCTACTTCTTGGTCTATTTGTTTTTCGGGTTCCACTGGTTCCTCTCCATGGTTGGTAGGTATATTTTCTTTTGAATCTTTGGACTCGCTCATTGTGGGTTATAAGGCCCATCGTAAGCGGTCCCACTTCGTAGTGCAATAGCGTTAGCTTGCCCTCGAGGGTTGAGTTGAGTTTGTCCAGGGAATTGTCCTCCAGGTGTAGTTTGCGGGGCTTGGTTTTGTGCTACCTGTGAGATCTGGGTTTCAAGCATCTTATTATGAGTAATTATCTGATCAACCTAGTCCCTAATTGCGTTATCAATTCGTTTACGTGAATGTTCTGCTTTAGGAATTCTTTATTTTGCTGAGTCTGGCATGATATAAAGTTCTCCATGATCTTCTCAAGGTTAGGCTTCTAAGGCACAACTCGCATAGGTTGATTTGGTTTTTGGGCTTGAAAACCTTGTGGTCTTTGAGGTGCATAGTTTTGGATAGGGTTCTGGTTTTTATAGGAAAAATTAGGGTGATTCTTCCATCCAGGGTTGTAAGTGTTTGAAAATGGGTTACCTTGGGCGTAATTCACTTGGTCGGTGTTCAAGTCGTTTAAAAGGTTACATTCCGCCGATTCGTGTCCTTTAGATCCACAAAGTTCACACTCTGTGTGGACTACCGCTGTGGTGTTAGAGTTTGTAGAAATATGTTCGACCTTAAGGGCTAAAGCATCCATTTTCACTTGCATCATGTCCATAGAACTTATCTCATGTATTCCACCTTGGGTCTCCTTTTTCTCTACTGATGCTCGTTCAGTTCCCCATTGGTAATGGTTTTGGGCCATACCCTCAATTAGGTCACAGGCTCTAGGGTAAGATTTGTTCATCATCGCGCCACCAACGGCAGCGTCGATGCTCATCCTTGTGTTATAATGGAGTCCATTGTAGAAGGTATGAACGATCAACCGTTGTTCTAGGCCATGGTGTGGACAAACTCTTAATATCTCCTTGTATCACTCCCAAGCTTCAAAAAGTGATTCTCCTTGGTTTTGAGTAAATCTAGTTATTTGGTTTCCAAGAACAACAGTTTTACTAGGAGGAAAATATCTAGCAAGGAATACTCTCCTAAGGTCTTCCCAGGTAGTTATTGAGTTAGCTGGAAGTGAATCTAACCACGAACATGCTCTATCTCTGAGGGAGAAAGGAAATAATCTTAAACGAATCATATAAGGTGAAGCACCGTTGGATTTAAAGGTGTCGGCCAGTTGGATGAAGATTTTTAAATGTTGATTTGGATTCTCAGTAGCGAGACCCGCGAATTGGTTCTGTTGCACTAATTACAATAAAGATGGTTTTAGTTCGAAATTGTTGGCAGGAGTGAAGGGTTTACTATACTAGAACTAGGTTCCTCATCAGAGGGTTGGGCAATTCCTTAAGAGGTCTCCGGTCGCGATTCTCGGCCATAGCTTTCTTAATTCAGATGAGTAAGAGGCGTGTACGAGTGTAACATTCGGGTTCCGCTAAAGGATCTACTAAATTTCCGGTACTACGGGTTCTTTGCATTTACTGACTACTAATTCCTTAGTCTAGATGGTGTAACAACAGGGTACGAAATTTGACGAAGTTGTTCCCCGACAACGGAGCCAAAAACTTGATCGCTATATTCACAAGTGCACGAATTGTGTCAGAGTAATATAAAGAATATCGATCCCACAGAGACCAAATCGTCAATCTATCGATTACTATTGTTACGATGTTTATCTAAGGCGGTACAAATGAGATATTGATGTCACAAAATAACAGTAATTAAAGAAAATGATAAATACAATGCAGATAAAGATAGGCTTGAATGTATTTCACGTCAGTTAAATGATGTTTCGATTGTCTAAATAGAACTACTTATGGACAATATTTTCTACTCTTGAAAAGAATCCATTTAACAGGAACTGTCGCTTTCGCGTATTCAGAACCGAGTTTACCCTTAAATTAATACCTTTTATTGTCACTTATAAAAGGTGGGCAGAACACTAAAGTAGTAAACCTATTTTTAAGAAATAAGACTCGTAAGCTTAGTTGAAAAGTGATTTTGATTCGGAAAGTTTTACCCAAGGAGTTTCCTGATTTTAAATCTATCAACGTGTCTGAAAACAGTTTCAAAAATCGTTTTTCCTTAAAGTGATAAAAAATTCCTAATTAACTAAGCCAGGGTACTTTCGCACTCCTTGAGTAGTTAAAACTAACCAAGTTTGTTTCAGAAAACTCAAATTAAAAATCAAAACAGCCCCTAAAGCATTTCTATAGATGCAATATGTGAAACATCTCTTTAACCGCGATCCTTACATTCTAACCTTTGAAAGATTTAGCTAGACATGGTATTACAAACAAACACAACGATATTGAACATGTTGAAAAGAAGTTTAGAATGTAAGACATGAAGAACAAGTAAAGCGTGCAAAACAATTAAAATGAGCAATAAAGATAATGGCGAGAAAATCAAATAAAGTAAAGACAATGACAAGGAATGAAATAAAGTAAAGCATGGCAAGGAATTAAATAAAGTAAAGCATGACAAGGAATTAAATAAAGTAAAGCATGGCAAGTAAAATAAAAAGGCGATTGAATTAGAACCTGCTCCAAATGGAGGCTTTAAATCTGGTACAAGGAAGTAGATAAACCTTTGACTTTGAAAATAAAGACGACAACAAAATCAAAGTGCTCCAACTCAATTACACTAAGATGCGATAACCCCTCGATGTGACGGATTGCCGCTTTTACATATGATAATATAGTCTTAGTGTTGTAAACTAAGTTGGATCCTTAGGAAATAAACTAGAACGACCTATTTATAGAGGAACTCAACAGCATGCAAAGACCAGGATGCCCTTCAACTTCTCTTTAGTAGGAACGTGGAATTCAAAGATGGCACCCACCACCCCTCCATGGCGCCCGCCATGTGAGTAAATGGGGAAGTTCATGGGATCTAGGCAGTTTCCTCCTGGTTGAGGGTTGATGTGTCATGGTTTCTCCTATAGCGGCTGCCATGCAGAACGCCACGAGTACAATATTTGCCGAAAACCCTAATTTTTTGGTCTTTTTGCTTCGTTTCTTCTTAAAAGGTCCTGAAAGAGCTAAATACCTGAAAACAACACAAAAGAAAGCATAACACAAGCAAAATGATAAAAAGACCTAATAAACACGTGTAATCCGAGTCAAATACGCGGTGTGATTTAGTATGATCAAAAGACATCATGTATCAACAAGAAATCAAACTTGGGGCACCGAGAGTACCCACATCCGTTGGGTGTTCAACACATCATCAACTACCGAGTGTCAGGAAGTCGGATCCTTTCACCCATCAATATACCAACCTATATCGACAATTACAAAAAAACCCCAAAAGTCCATCTTGCTGGCACCCACACAAAAACAAGTACAACCAGCATTGGTATCCAGAAAATACATCGCCTCTGAAAAAGGGGGTCAATCCCAGACAAACCAATCATCCTTTGCGTACAAGCATGCATCACATGCATCACCTCATACATCTTTGCATACATATCATTTATGCGTATAGCACGAATCAAGATCCAGGCCAACCCTCAGTTAGGTCATTGTTGTTTGCTCTGAGTGAGTTCCTACCCTATTATCGGGAGTTCCCCATTGAGTTATGTCCTTTAACCTTTTGTTGATAAGATGTTATTCTCAGCTAAGTCAAACAATGTTTCTTCAAACCCCTACCTTCTTTCACATTGAGCGTCCCTCAATGAGCTGTTTCCTTTAAACCTTTAGTAAAGTGAAAACTACATCTTTCTAGAGAATATTTTTCTGCAACCTTTTATTGTCGATACCCCCAAGCAAGTCTCACCCAGTAATGTTCCAATACTACCAACAAGTCGGGTTTATTGAACTTCTGTCAGTAGCCTTATTTTCCCAATATTTTTCTCATTATCACCCTTTTGGTGAAAGTCCATTAATCATCGCCCTGTTTACGATAACCGCTATCCTTTTGGTAATGGTAAATCCTTGACATTTGTGATCTTACCGTCATCCTTTTGGTGTCGAAGATCCTTGAAGTTTTGTCCCAACCATCATCCTTTTGGTGAACGACGACCTCTGCAATTATTACAGCTTACCGTCATCCTTTTGGTGTCGGCGATCCTTGTGGTGATAAGGATCCTTGTCATTTTGGTTCAACCATCATCCTTTGGTTGATGATGATCTCTGTTATTATGACTTATCATCATCCTTTTGGTGATGACGTCCAGTTCGATCTAAACATCATCCTTTTGGTGATAAAGATTATGGAGTTTGGTTTAAGCCATCATCCTTTTGGTGATTTTGACATTAGGAAAGTTCATATCTGTAAGACCCCAATTTTGGGCCCTAAGATCCCTCATGGCCCATATTCTTCATATCATAACCTCAAGGATCATTGCATGCCTTTGTCCCCTTCTAGTGGATAGATTGCCTTGTGGGTTGTTTCTTGATCACCAAGCATACTTTGCATTTGTATATCTTTGCTTTCATATGTTTATCATTCAAAAAGTACAAAAATATTGTCAGTCTAACCTTGTTGCTTGCAGTTGAAGCAATCATCAGCAATTAGGTCAAACTCAGTCATTGATCAGTCAAAGCAATGGATGATGGCCATTCTTGCAGAATTTGGGCATCATGATCATTAATCAAAGGTTCATACAACTTGGGACATCATTTGAAAACAAGTTCTCAAGGGATTAGGGTTTGGAAATCATCAGAAGTAGTTCAATCATCCAAACCCTAGAAAAAGTCAACAGAAAGTCAAACTTGGTCAACAGTTGTTTTAATCAGAGATTTGATGGTTAGAATTGATCTGAAGGAGTTCATTCATGCTTGTATAAGCCTCATATATCATGTTCAACCTCATCATGGAAGAAAATCAAGCCAATCAGAAAATTTTCCAGAAATAGAAAGTGGACCTGTAATTTCAACTGCCAAAAATGGAAACTTCTTGATCTTAAACTTACATCATGATACAAGCTTCAAATGAATTTTTGCCCAACATGAAAGTTGAAGATCTTGTTCTCCCATTTTCAAAAAGTCCAAGAACATCAAAATCCCATGTGTGGTTGTCAAGATATGATCAAATCATTTTCACCAATTTTTGAACTTCAACAAGCCATAACTCTCAAACCATAAGGCCAAATTTGGTGGGGTTTTTTCCTACACATCACATTTTTCATCCTCTTTCCAAAAATATAATTTCATGACCTCAAACCTTACCATTCAAAATGGCATTTTTGGACCTTTTGCATTTAAAATCAAAGTTTGACCAAACTTTGACTTTTTGATTTATGGACTTTTTCATCATTTTGCCAATTGGGAAATGTTTTAAACCATATTTGAAACTTGCTCAAAGCTTAAAACCATCATCATACTACCATTTTCCCATCATCTTGAATCAAAATGCAAAAACTTGAAATTGGCATTTGGCTTCAAATAAAGGAAAACAAAGTACAGCAGGTCTGCAGCACACAAAACAGCAATTGTGCTGGCCACTAGCAGCTTGTAGCAGGCCCAAACTCTCAGCAAAAACACACCCTCCAATCTCCACTTGTACACATTTAGCAAAAAGGCCAAAACCACATTTTAAGTTAAGCAAGATTATCATTCTCTAAACCAACTTTAAACAGACAATATAAATGCATTTTCTGACATTCTCACAACCCTAGACTGCAGCCTCCACGAAAAACACATTCATTCTCTCTTCTTGCATTTTTGGCAATTGACATTTTTCTGCTCAAATCTTCAAAGGCCTCAATCCACTCTTGCTTCCCTCAAGCTCTAGTCACCTTTGTGAACACTATTGAACCAGAAAACCTCACCTGTACCACAGTCTCAAGTTCTGTTCTTCCTCAAGCTATGACAATGGCAGAAAGAGATTTGAAGAGTTCCAGGCTGGGCTGAGCTCACCACTTCAATATCCCATCATTGTAGAGCTTAAAGGGCATCTGTATCAAGGAAGATCATCAAAAACATCACTGTAGCTCACTTTTCTTCAAAACCAAGTAAGGTTTCGACCTTCACTATTTGCTATGCCATAATATGCTTTAAATAGTTCATTTGCTGCTGATTCTAATGGATGTTAGTTTGCTTGAAATGGTGGACTATATCGTGTCAAATCTGAACTTTCATTTTCATGTGTAAATGCATTTTTCTTCGATTTGGTTTGGACATGATGAGTTAATGAAATATGATACCACATTCTTGTTGTTTGATGCTTGATGAAGCTATTGGCATGCTTGGTTTCATTTTCTGGGTATTTTGACTCATGATGATGTTGCATGAACTTGATGGATACTGTTGCATTAAAACCCTAATTCTGTCCAGAATTTCCCAGGATTAAGTGTTTTGTTGTTGGTTGAGTTTAGGTGATGGTAGTAGTTGCTGAACCTTGTTTGTTTACCATGCTAAATGATTTTGTGTTGATGGATAATATGTTGAACACATGATACTGCTTGCTGTTTATATGCTGTCATGTACTGTTGTTTGGTTTGAATATGAAGATGCTGAACACATGCTGCAATACATACCCTGCTGCTGTTTTGCAAAACTACCCTCTCCATAGATTTTTCCCATGAGCATGCTTGTTCCAATGCTGTTTGATGTTGTGATTGCTTGCTCGATTTTGTTAAATGGTGATAGTTGCTGCATGGCTCGCTTGGTCATTATTACTTCTGTTGTGTTTGTTTGCGCATGACTGTTTCTTGTATGTTGAAGCTCATGTTGCTGTTGGTTAAACCCTAGGGTTTATTGCATGAGAACCCAAAATTTATGCACATGCTTGATCATTGTTGCTTCTGTATATTTGTTTGTTCATGACTGGTTTGATAATGATGAAACATGTTGATGAATACTATTGCTGCATATGCCCTGCTGATGGACAACTTCAAACTTGCTCATAATATCCATGCTGTTGTGTGCTGATTGAGATGTTTGATGAACACATTATGCTATTGCTGGTTGCGTTTTTAACCTTAGAACTCACCCAGGTTTTTTTTTTGCATTTGAAGGTTTAGGGTTTGTGTTGTTTAGGTGCATGAGCATGGTTGCATCATTGCCACATTGTGTTTTTTTTCCTGCTGTTGGAATTTTGCTATTAGTTGAGCAACATAAGCTTGACTTGCTGTTTTGCTGTCTTAAGCTGACCATAAAATCCACATAATTGATGTTTGACTATGTTGGTCATGGATGTTTGACTGGTGTGTTGTTACATGTTGCTGTTCAATTGCGGTTGTTTTTTTAGATTGATTGATTGAAGCTATTAACCATGCTGCTAAATGATGATATGTCATGGCCATGATTTTTGTTAAAATGCTGTTGTTTCTAAAATACTTGTCCTGTCCAGAATTTTGCCTGAATGTTGTATGGTTGTGTTGCTGTTTAGATGTTCATCATTGCCATGTTTGTTGATATGCTATGTTGAGATTTCAATTGCTTTGATTGCTTGAAGACACCAAACCATGCTGTTAATACCATGCTGTTGTTTGGTCTGCTGTTTGCATAAAGATGAAATTGATGCTGCTACAACCAAACCATGCCCATAACTTCTCCTGCTTGTGTTTGCCTTGTTGTTCATGTCATAATTAACCTTGTGACCACCTTAGTGCTGCATGAACATTGGCTGTTGTTTGTTTTGTTGGATAACATGATGATGATGAATGCTGTTATGCTATGCTACATTGCTGTCGTTTTGTTTGGCTCGATGATGATCATGACTATTGCTGTTTGCTTGATGCTGTTATGATAATTACATGATGATGATGAATATTGACTGCTGTTGTCTGCTTTAATTGCATAAGCCATTACTACCATGCTGCTAACCATGCTGATAAGCCCTGTTACGTTCTCCCAGAAATCCATCTTATGTCAGTTGTTTGCTGTTGTTTGTTTTGGTGTGGATGATGATAACAAATGTATACATCCTGCTGTTGTTAAACCCTGCCACGCCTAGAATTTCTTCGATTTATGTCTGTTTAATATTGCTTGAGATCCACAATGCCATGCATGCTGCAGTTTTGAGATCCCATAAACATAATGAGTGCTGTTGTTTTGATGATAACATTATTGATGAAGCATGCTGCTGTCCATTTGGTTTCGTTTGATCGATTTGCTTGAAGCATAACATGATACCATTGCTGAATGCTGTTGTTTTTTTGATGAACATTGTTGTATGATGGATGTCCTGCTGTTGAAATTGTTGGTCGAGGGTTATGTGGATGCTTGAGAATGCCTTTGCACATGCTGTTAGAAACCC
This sequence comes from Lathyrus oleraceus, assembly GCF_024323335.1. NCBI lineage: Eukaryota > Viridiplantae > Streptophyta > Magnoliopsida > Fabales > Fabaceae > Lathyrus > Lathyrus oleraceus. Next base: position 45,163 of record NW_026112975.1, read on the forward strand.
CTAGGGTTTTAGAAAATTCAAATTCAAGTTGGTTGGCCATGTTACTGTTTTTTTGGCTGAGAGCCAATCAAAACATTTCGTTTTGTAGGGCCAAAACGCAGCACTTCAATAAGTGACTGCAGAATTACACAATTGCCATCCTGTTGACTTTGTTTGACCCCTTTTGCCATGCTCTTGTTCATGCTTGCTACATTTTTTCATCCAACTTCAACAATTATTTTCTAATTCATTTTTCATCCAAAAATTATGATTCTTTTTCCATGATGTTCACAATTGAGTCTAGTATTTAATTATGAATTTTAATGATTTTTCCATTGGCTGGATTTTTTATGGTAATTATTTTCTTCACATGTGTGCATAAATGATACATTGTTCCATTCCTCTTGTGAAATACTCATGTTGCATCCTTTGCCCTTGAATTTTTTTGTGGTTGTTCTACACACATTGACCTTCATTTCCATATAAAGTTTGTGCATTTATCATTTGTGGATTGATAGTTATGATTTTTTGAAGTTGTGTGTTGCATTTGGTGTCACACCATGATCATGCATTTTCATAATTTTGTTCACACACTTCCCTACATCCAAATGACTCCAAATTTTACATGAATGATCCTTTACATGTCTAGTTTGTGTATGAATTTTCTTGGAATTAATCTTGCTGTTTTCCATTTGATTGAGAATTTTCTTCCACATGTGGTCATTTGTTGACTTTTTGTGCTATGCCTTGCCAAATCCTTTGTGAAATTCTCAAATCTTATTGTATGATCATGAAATTTCATATGTGATAACTAGACACTTCAAGCTTTGCATTGGTGTTAATCTCATTCATTTCTCTTCTGTTTTCAAATTGATATGATTTTTTGAAGTTGACCCATGCTTGTTGACTTTCACCATGCTTACTTGAATTGTTTTTGACTTCATGAATTTCATTGAGTGCTTTCCTCTCATCCAAATGCCATGAAATTTTGCATGTATACCATGTTAGATGTTAGGATTGAATGTGATTTATTTCATAATTTTTGAAAATGTTTGAGTTGACTTTTGGATGAAGTCTTTGCTGTTGACTTTTGCATGCTTCCTTTGCTATGCTTTGCATTCTTTTGCATATGAAATGACTTTGATGCATGATATAAGTTTGAATCCAATTGTGTTTACTTTCCTACATGATTGAATTTGACTTTGATTGAATATTGCTTGCTGCCTTGACCTTTTCTTTCATCTTTGACCCTAGGCTAGCCCTAGTGGTCTTCTAAGCTTATGTTGAGTTCATCTGTTTCAGGTTAAGCACCAATGCCTTGAGGATCATTCAAATATTTGTTTGAGTTGAATTATATGATGTGCTAACTTTTGTTTTGTAGGTTGACTCATATGCTTGAGTCTTTGTGCCTTGCACATTTGGTCCCACTGTGTGACCATTGGTTCATTTTCTTTTGGTTTTAATTGTTGAACTGTTTACTAATTGGTTTGACTTTTGCAGGTGCTTTAGTTGCTTAAGTTCTTTGAACTCGCTTGCTTGCTTTGCTTTTTAGCATTTGCTTTGAGGTATAATTACTTCTTCTTCATGTAGTCTGGAGACCCGGTCTGTTATTTGACCGGCAAACTGTCTGAAGTCCTCCTTAAGAGGCAATGCCTGTGTTTGTTTATATTTGTCCTAAGCAGGAAAGTCCTTCAAGTAAGGCAATTGGTGGAAGGTAGGGATAAGTAATCTATCCCCCACTATTCAGTGTGTCCTCTCTCTGCTCCCATTACATGGTCGAAGCAATGAGATAAATACCCAAGATCTAATCGAGTCAATAATGTGGAGAGAGTTCCTACTTTCTGAACTCCCACACTTTCTTTGATGCTCTCTCTGATTTGAGATAGAAGCAATGAGGCACACCCCTCATCTCCTATTCATCTGCTTCACCTGAGTCCCTCAATGGCCAGGTTAAGAGCGACACTTACCTATTACAGTGGACTGTTAAAGTCAAACCCTCTTGTGTGAGCCCCCATTGTTTGGCTATAGAGTGTGTTGTTTGCTATTCATTGATTGATTGATTGCTTCATATGCACTTGCTTGCCTGTATGCTATGCATTTATTATCATCATCAATTGTCATTAATGCATGATCATCTCATCGTTTTTGTGATGCTATCATTGTTGTTTGCCCGTTGAGGACAATTGTAAGTCCATTGCTTTTGGCATTTGCTCCTGTGATATGGAAGGATAGAGTGTAAGACCTCATTGGTCACTCATATCTTCTGTTTATTTGTGTGTATGTGAGGATACAGTTATAAGTCCCTGTAAGTTGGCATCTGTTATCCTGTGATCATAATTTGATCTGTTTGATCTGTATGTGAGGTTGCAGTTATAAGTCCCTGTAAGTTGGCATCTGCTTTCCTGTGATCATAGTTTGTTCATCTGTTTGTATGAGAGGTTGCAATTATAAGTCCCTGTAAGTTGGCATTTGCATTCCTGTGATCATGATTGTTGCTTTTGTTTTTGTATGTGAGGATCCATTGTAAGTCCCTGTGATGTGGCATTGGATTTCCTGTGAGCATACTGTGGAGTTAACCTAAGTCCAGATAGATTGGCAGTTGACTTCCATATTTCATCTTTGTTTTCTTTTGAGGAGATTAGTGTAAGTCCATTGAGTGGCATCTGATATCCTGTTCTGTTTTAGGAGACTGGTGTAAATCCATCTATTGGTATCCGGTATCCGCTTTTCTATTTCTTTGCCTGTGGAGATTAGTGTAAGTCCATTGAGTGGCATCTGATATCCCATTCTGTTTTAGGAGATTGGTATAAGACCAGTGATTGGCATCCGATATCCGCTTTTGCTTGCTTTGCTTGTTTGTTTATTATTAATTGCTATTCCAAAGGACACACTTGAATCATCTGCTATATGATTTCAAGAAGTGAACCCTCTAAGAAGTTTTACTATCCATCCTTCATCCATTCATCATTCATTACGTCTTAGAACCTTTTCACACTTTATCTTTCAAATTTGACGTAAGTGTTGTGCAAACATCTTCATGTTTTTCTAATTAAAAACCTGGACTCAAGTCCTTGACTTTTTTTCAAAACTTCATTTTCATAATACTTATTTGAATTGATCTTAATCATACTTTGACTTCATTTTCATAATCATAATCATTATTTCCACTCATTCACTTGTTTTGGCTTTGTCCATTAATCTTTTCATACATGAGCTATAGGTTTGATTATCTTAGTGGTTGATGTTAATCTCACCTTCTGTCTTTAGTGATTGAATTGTAAGTCTTCCTCGCCTATTATAGGGTTAACCCCTCTCTGGCCAGTTGAAGCTGTTCTCACATGGTGGACGTTGTTGTCTGTATAAGGTTGAGTTTTCTCCCGTGGATAACGTAAGACCTAGGGTTTGTGTTTAAAATTGAACCTAACCCACTTTTGGAAATCTTTTAGCCGAACTACGGCGTTCTGATCCTTACCCTTGATGGAAGGTACGTAGGCAACGGGTTCATCCGTTCGAACCCAATACCCAATAATAATAAAAATTGTATATTCTTTTCTCATCATCCCAATCATGTTTGCACAATCTTTATGTCATAACAAATAATAATTTTTGCATAACAGTGTGAAAAGGGCTCCCTAGGAGTACCTAGGACGTAGTGGGTGCCTAACACCTTCCCATTGCGTAATTTACCCCTTACCCAGACTCTCTGATCTTTTTATTAGTTTTCTACGTGTAAAACTTCTTAGGCTTTTGTTCGCTTTTTAGCCAATCCTTTGGATAAATAAAAGTGCGGTGGCGACTCGAATTTTTCATGTATCTCTTAGCTTATGATTTAACCAATAGATCATATAGCGACGAATACACCGCTACAGAAAAGTGGCGACTCTGCTGGGGGAAAATATCGAATCCCTGGTTGTAGTGCCTACTTTTCACCCTTGTTGTGCTATATTGTTATTCTTTATCTGACATATTTTTGTACAATTTGGGATAACTGTATTGATTGTAATGTGTGAATTGCTTGATATACATTTGCTGTTTGCTTTGGTGATCTGTGAGATGAGTTCTATACCCGAACTCGAGTGCTCTCTAGGATAGGAGAATGGCATAGTCTCGTCGACTGGTGTGGAGTAGTCCTTAGCCAGTTGACTTACGAGTCCATTCACTTGGTGGAGGTCATGTTGAACTAATAATGTCACACAAGTTATTTGTGGTTAGGCATTATTCTTTCAATCATGTTCCGCAGAAGCCAAGGACCTTAGTTTACCAAACCCATCTTGGCCTATTTTTAGGACCGTAGTGCGGAGGTCGTTCAGATGTCAGTTCTGATACGATTGTTACGCGATACTACACTCATAAGAGTTTCTCTTGAGAATATTCTTGGAATACGAGTATTCGTTCCTCCGAAAATATTCGAAAAA
>NW_026112976.1:0-37500 GCF_024323335.1 Lathyrus oleraceus
ATATATATTTAAATGTATATATTTAATATATTTGAGATTAAAATAAATAATTTAAAAAAAATATACTTTTTTATTTGAAATTCTTATAGAGTGTCTTTATAGCACTAGTTAGGATGACCCATTTTGTAATTATATATAATTTTTTCTTTCTATTTACTATCTTGTTATATTTAATATAGATATAACTTTTGGAAAAAAATAATACATTTGACATTGTAATTATTAAGATTTTAAAATAATAGTTCAAAATTCAGTTAAAATAATAAAATTTAAAATCATGACTATATTTTATTCAAGCGATAAAATATATCTATTAAATTTATTTTCTATGCCATCAAATATAATAAATATTATAGAAAATTTAATCTAGCAACCTCACATTATGAACAGTCTCAAAAATAATAGATAGTTTACATAAAAACAAAAATAAACTGACTGTAGATTGAGATGTGAACTCACATATGATTGTTAAGATCGAGGGAACCACCGTTAAAACAAATAGGATAAACAATTTCTTGTCCTTCATCTACTCCATTGGAGGATGAGGAAGAGTTTCTTCCACTTCAGTATCAAAAGCATTGATTCTGATCATTTGAGATTTTAAAAAAATGCTATCAACACCAATCGTCGATATTATTAGTTGTCATATCGGTTGCATTTGCTATTCTTCGGGTTGAACTACTGAATATTTATTTATTTTTCTTTAAATTTTATTTATGTTAGTAAATCCTATTAATGAGAATTCAGTGATGTTGTTTGTTATCCTAACAACTATGAGTCGTGGTTGTTAATTATAATAAGTTTTTTTGGGAGGATCGACCAACGCTCTTTTGTGAGATTGGTATAACTCTTTTTGGAACAACATTTCTCATTATTAGGAGGATTGCAAGTGTAATACGAGGTCTTTGAATTTTCTTTTGGCTTCTTTCTTCTTATGTTAAGGGTTGTGTGTAACACTCTAAATCCCAAAACTTATATATATATATATATATATATATATATATATATATATATATATATATATATATATATATATATATATATATATATATATATATATATATATATATATATATATATATATATATATATATATATATATATATATATATATATATACATATATATATATATATATATATATATATACATATATTTGTATATATATATATATATATATATATATTTAAAATGTATATATTTAATATATTTGAGATTAAAATAAATAATTTAAAAAATACATACTTTTTTATTTGAAATTCTTAAAGAGTGTCTTTATAGCACTAGTTAGGATGACCCATTTTGTAATTATATATAATTTTTTCTTTCTATTTACTATCTTGTTATATTTAATATAGATATAACTTTTGGAAAAAAATAATACATTTGACATTGTAATTATTATAATTTTAAAATACGAGTTCAAAATTCAGCTAAAATAATAAAATTTAAAATCATGAGTATATTTTATTCATGTGATAAAATATATCTATTAAATTTATTTTCTATGCCATCAAATATAATCAATATTATAGAAAAATTAATTTAGCAACCTCACATTATAAACCTTCTAAAAAATAATAGATAGTTTGCATAAAAACAAAAATAAACTAACGGTAGATTGAGATGTGAACTCACAGATGATTGTTAAGTTCGAGTGAACCACCGTTAAAACAAATAAGATAAACAATTTCTTGTCCTTCATCTACTCCATTGGAGGATGAGGAAGAGTTTCTTCCACTTCAGTATCAAAAGCATTGATTCTAATCATTTGAGATTTAAAAAAAATGCAATCAACACCAATCGTCGATATTACTAGTTGTCAAATCGGTTGCATTTGTTGTTCTTCGGGTTATGTAGCGGTGTATTCGTCACTTTATGATTTATTAATTAAACCAAAAGCAAGGTATACAAAGAATCGAGTCGCCACCGCACTTTTATTTATCCAAAGGAATGGCTAAAAAGCGAACAAAAGCCTAAGAAGTTTTACACATAGAAAACTAATGAAAAGATCAGAGAGTCTGGGTAAGGGGTAAATTACGCAATGGGAAGGTGTTAGGCACCCAAAACGTCCTAGGTACTCCTAGGGAGCCCTTTTCACACTTGTTGTATAAAAAACGTTTTATTGCTTATGACATATTGTGCAAACACGAATGGGATGATGATAAAAGAACGTACAAGTTAATTATTTTTGTGTTTGAACGGATGAACCCGTTGCCTACGTACCTTTCCATGAAAAGGTAAAGGATCAAAACACCGTAGTTCGGCTAAAAGATTTCCAAAATGTAGATGAATTGATTTTAAAACAAGAGCACTAAGGCTTTTCATTATCAACGGGAGAAAACTCAACCAAGACCAACAATCCACCATGCGAGGATAGCTTCAACATACTAGTGAGGGGTTAACCCTATAATAAGTATGGAAGACTTACAATCAACTCACTAAGGATGTGGTGAGATTTACATCAACCACTATGAGAATTGAAACCTATGGCTAATGTATGAAAACATATCAACAATGGACAAAGCCACAAAACAATTGCATGAGTGAAGTTAATTGATTATGAGTATTCACAAAATAAGGTCAAAGTATGATTAAGATTCAATTCAGAAAGAAGTATTATGAAAAGTGAAGTTTGAAAATCAAGGACTTAAGGTCCAGGTTTCTAATTTAGAAAAGCCATGAAAATGTTTGCACAATAGTTCAAGTTCAAAAGTCAACAAGTGAAAAGGGGTTTGAAACAAAAAGGATTTGAATGAAGGAGTGTAGAACTTCCTAGAAGTTCACCTCTTGAAATCATATAGAAGATGATTCAAGTGTGTCCTTTGGAATGAGGCAACAATACAAGTAAGCAAATAAAAGCAAGGTGATACCGGATGCCAATCAATGGACTTACACCAATCTCACAAACAAAGGTGGATACTGGATACCAATAAATGGATTTACACCAATCTCCTAAAACAAAACAATGATACCGGATGCCAATAAATGAACTTATACCAATCTCACAAAGCAAAACAAACAAAGATACCAGATGCCAATAAATGGTCTTACTCCAATCTCCCAAGACAAAACAAAACATGGATATCAGATGCCAATCTATCTGGACTTATTCCAATCTCCACAGGATGATCATAGGAATACAAATGCCAACAACATGGACTTACAATTGAATCCTCACATACAACAAACAAACAAAAGCACTAAGCTAAGAGGACATAAGTGGCCAATGAAATGGTCTTACATTCAATCCCTTCCAAATCATAGGAACAATGGCCAATGAATGGACTTACAGTTGATTCCTCAATGGACAAACACAGATGTGTCACAAAGATATGAAATGATGATCATGTAATAATGAGCAATTAATGATGATAAATGCACAAAGGTATGCAAACAAGCACGTACAGATGAACCAAAAAGCAATCAATGATTCAGTTAGCACACACTATATACAAGCAATTAGGCTCAAGCAAGGGTTAGACTTTAAAGTCAACTGGAATGGGGTGAGTGGTGCTCTTAACCTTAACATTGAGAGTTAAGGTGAAGCAGATGAAAGGATATGAGGGGTGTGCCTCATGGCTCTTATCCCTGGTCAGGGAGAGCTTCAAATGATAGAAGGTGTGGGAGTTCAGAAAGTTGGAACTCTCTCCACAAGTTAATGACTCTATAGATCTTGGGTTAATATCCACAATGCTACAACATGTAATGTGAGCAAAGGGATGACACACAGAATAGTAGGAGATGGACTACACATACATCTCTTTTATCTACCAATTGCCTTATCAAAAGGACTTTTCCTGCTTGGGGACAAAGATAAACAATCACAAACATTGCCTCTTAAGGAGGACTTCAGACAGGTGCCTGGCCACATAACAAGCCAGGTCTTCCAGACTACATGAAGAAGAGATGTTATACCTAATTGTTTAAGCAACCAAGCAAAAGCAAGTTCAAAATGAACTTAAGCAACTAATGTACCTGAAAACAATTCAACTCAATCAGTACTCAATTCAAAAAGTCAAACAGATAATCCAACAGTCAACAGACAATGTACAATCATACAAGTAAAGCCACAATGTGCAAGGCACAAGCTCAACTCAAATGAGCTAAAAGCCTCCTACAAAACAAAGTCAAGGTTAGTCAATAACGTCAAATAAACCAACTCAAGCCATGTGAATTAATCTCCTTAAGGCCATGTACTTCTTAACCTGAAAACAAACTCAAACATGAGAAGCAAACCACTAGGACAAGGCCTAGGGTCAAAGAAGGTGAAATAGTCTAAAACAGAACATGAAAATTGGTAAGAATCAAGATTAATCAAATAAGAACATCATCTAAGTGGTCTCATGTCAATATCATCAACCAATTTCATTTCACAAACAAATCATGTCAAAGCATGCAAGTTGAAAGCTCATTGAAGTAAACAGAATGAACCAATCCACATCAACTCAAAAATGATCCAATAAATCTCAAGAAAAATCATGGCTAAACAGCACACATCAAAGGATCCTCATACCAAAAATCAACGCATTTGGACAAGTATAAGCAAGTCAAAGAAATTCATCAAATCAAGGTAAGCATAAACAAGCTCAAAGGAGGCACAAATGATGCATCAACTTAAGGCAATCCTAAAACAGAGATGACAAGTGATAAATGACTCAAACCAAAGCCAAGACAAACTTCAATGTGTCTAAAAGACATGTGTAAAATTTCAAGTTCATATGATAAACATCAAGCATTTCACAAATCATCTAAATTCAACACTCATCAAAAGTCCAAACATGACCAACCAGCAAGAAAAATCTCAAACAAATTGGAAATGGATCCAAAAATTCCACAAACAATCATGATCAATCCTAACATCCAGAAGAAATATCATGCAAAAATTCAGATCATTTGGCATTTATTTGGCATGGTAAATAAAATCAGCAAATCAAACAAGCCAAGGTGTGACACACATTGTCACACCTACATTAATCACATCATATCTCAACAACTAGAAAAGCAAAAAATGCAAACTCTATACCAAAATGACCATTAGGATGTCTAGTTTAAGCATGTCAATTTTCATATTCATTGGATTAACCATCATCATTTCACAAATAAAATGGCAAGCAAGGTGCAAGATAGCATATGCATGAACAAACCCTAGACCATTTAAAATTCCAACCGAGCACAAATTCTGGAAAAATCATCATAAAAAAATAGACATCATAAGGAACAATGTGCAAAAAATCTCATGTGAATTGGATGAGTATTCATGGAGTTATGATTTTTGGAAGTGAAAAGAAAAATGAAAAATCATGATGAAGCAATACATGCACATGGATGATGAAATGGAAAAAAATTGCAAGGCAACTTTGGAAAATGACCGAGCCAAGGATCGAACAGAGTTGAAATTCAAATGAAGCGCGCTGCTAGATGAAATGCGCCGTTTCATTAATCTCGCGTGGCAAGGTGAAACAATATGGACCAATCATTCAGCCATGTGGTATACACGTGGTCTAGTACATGGAGACTAACACAAAAACACATGCATACAGCGCCAAGCAAGATCAAAACATTTCTGGAAAACGAAAACCTAGACATTCATCACATATTCATCGTGTTCTTCATCACCAAGAACAAACATGCACAAAAATTCACCAAACATATATCAATCGATTCATCCTTCAACATACATCATCAATCCAGTACTAATTTGACCTAATTCTACATAATACGCATGGATCGAGCAAAAGAAGTTCAACATGTCAAACTTAAAATCAACATAACTACTTCAATACTTAGTGAAATCAAGAGATCCAAAGCTCAGCATAACCAGTGATGCAAGATCTACCATAAGCACATGATTATTTCAAGAATTGGAGCATTCGAAATCTAACCTCAATGAAGATGCAGAAGTTAATTTGCTTGATTCAAGGCCTCAAATGCAAAAACAGATGTCCTTCCAAGCTTAGATGACTGAATGGATGCAAAAGAATAGCTCAACAATGCTTGATTTCACTGGAATCTTCAACTGCCATGAAAGAGCATGAACTCCAACAGTCCACGGTTCTTGAGGAATTCTTCAAGATCCTGCTTCAACAATCTTCAACAATGCTCGCAGATGATGAACAGAACAAGAACAATGCAAAGGATGTGAAGAAAATTGATGAAAAAGTTGAGAGAATTTTGAGAGCAAATTTTTAGATCTGAAATTATGAAGTTGTTGTTATCATTTTCTGTTAGGATTTAGCTTAAATATCATCTGTTAATCAAGCTTGTTAATCCTGTTTAGCCATAATGCAAGTGATTAGTGAAATTGGCATGTTTATGCAAAATGGCAAAACCACCCTTATGCAATGCAAGGCAATGGAACAGTACTCGAGCTAGCTTGGAAATGCATTTCAAAATCTGTCTTGAAGCAAATGTGATTGGTTGGAAATGAAAACAATGCACAATTTTCAAATTGATACTTTCCCTCCAAAAATTCAAATGAAATCAAGTGAAAAATCCAATATTTTTATGATGAGAATTGATAAAATGTAATGCATGAATTGGATAGAGCATATCAAGATGGAAATGTTGCAAAAAGAACCATTTCAATTGGCCTTTTGGTTCAAAAGTTATGCCCTCTTGAAGTTCAAAATTGCTTGGCAATGATTGATCCATAACTTTTCAACCACAAATGAGAAATGGATGTTCTTGGACTTTTTGGAAAGGTGAGAGCAAGATCTTCAACTTTCATGTTGGGCAAAATTTCATTTGAAGCTTGCATGATGATGTAAACTTGAGGAGAAGACCTTTCCATTTTTGGCAGTTTGAAATTACAGGTCACTTACTATTTTTGGAAACTTTTCATCTGACCTCAAATTCTTCATTGTTGATATTTGACATGTTAAATGAGACTTGTATGGACATGAATGAGGCCTTTCTAACCATCTCCCACCTTCAAATCCATGATTGAATGCACAGTTGACTTGTGTTGACTTTTCTAGGGTTTCAGTTGACCTAGCTGTGATCAGATGAAATCCTAAGCCTCTACCACTTGAGATCTTGATTCAAAATGATGTCATGGTTCATATGAACTCTTGTGAATGATCATGGTGCCAAAATTCTTCAGAATGGCCACCATCTATGGCTCAATGAATGCCTTTGACTGGCTTGACCTAGTGTTGCTTCATCTGCAAGTAACAAGGTTAGATGACAATATTTTTGTACTTTTGGTTAGTAAACAAATGAAAAGCAATGATATACAAATGCAAAACAATGCTTGGTGATCAAGAATCACTCTCAAAAGATAACCCACCCACAGGAAAGAGGCAAGGTGCATAATGATCCTTGAGGCAATGATATGATATGATATGATGCTATGAGGGATCTTAGGGACAAAATTGGGGTCTTACAGATGCCCCTATTTAAGGTCATTCTACCCGGAGAAATGAAGTTTAGAAATCTTCATCTTGACGCGGTAGAATGGGCTTAAATAACAGTAATGAGACAAATTTTGGTCCCTAAGACACCTCATGATGCAAATGTATGCATGTAAAAGACACGAACTCTGTGGGGATATGGTTCACACAGAAGAAAACAACGATCCATCGGAGTAATACACTCACATGGAACAGAGACTCTAACGGGACTCTCATGGGGACTCTTATTGGGGATAAAAAGAAAAGAATGCGTGAGCAGGACACGACTCTGGATTAAGGGACAAACTGACACTGCGTGAACCAGACGCGACTGGACTAGAGACCTCACCGGGGAGTGAAGGACTCTAACTGGGGAAAAGAAAATTCCCAAAGGAAAACATCCATTGGAAAGACACAAGCTGACTCCTGGGGAAAAGCAACAACAAGAAGTGTTACCGGTATACGGGTAACAAACTCAGGAAGAATGAATATCTAAGACCGGTATAAGGGTGAGAGATATCAATCAACCAAACATCTGAGAAAGACCTAAAAAAGGTACATCAACTCAGGAAAATCCGACTCCACAGGGGACCAAGGTCATAATAGGGAGCAGAAAGGAAGGAACACCAGGGATACCGAGGTATATAATAGGTGACCGACCGAATCGTGAATTGGTATATATGCCAAAACACTCATCATCCGAAAGGAGGGCTTGAAAAAGCAAATCGACTTACAGGATGGGCATTCGAACCCACAACGGGAAAACGAATCTTACTCAACTGGGGACACAAACCCAAAGAGTGCATGAGATATAATATCCATTACCGTCAGAACGTGGATAGAATACTCGCATGAGATATATTATCTATTACCGTCAGAACGTAGATAATATACTCGCATGGTAAGAAACACCAGGGATACTGGTTACTGGGTATATAATAGGTGATCTACCGAAAACGTGGATTGGTTTTTACTGCCAAAACACTCATCATCCAAAACACAAACTTATTAAAGGATGGATATTCGATTCTACAAAGAATACGAATCTTACTCTACTGGGGAAGATCAACAAAGGACTCCAACCAAAGAGTGAAAGAGATATATTATTCATTACCGTCAGAACGTGAATAATATACTCCAAAGGAAAAGACACCAGAGATACCGGTTAAGGCATATAATAGGTGACTAACCAAAAAGAGAGACAATCGATACCAAGCATACGGGTAAACGAAAGACAACTCAGAGGGATAAATTGCAAGCATCCGGCAATTATCCAACAAACAACAAATATTCGATTCCACAAAGGAGAACGAATCTTACTCGACTAGGGAAACACAAAAGGCTTCGACTGAAGAGTGCATGAGATATATTATCCATTACCGTCAGAACGTGGATAACACACTCGCATGGAAGATTATCCACAACCGGATACTGGGCTAACAAAGGATAAATCGACCGAAAAGAAAGGCATCGGGATACCAAAACTAGGTATATAATGATGACCAATCAAAGGAGCAACAATCATTACCGACAAAAGGGTAAATGAAAGAAGACCCGTTGGGGATGAATTGCAAGCATCCGGCAATTACCCACAAGGACTAGCTGGGGATGCATTGATAAACAATCAATGATCCGGGGAACAAATCACTAGCGAACGGTGAAAGGACCCACTGGCAACTTCAAAGGATATAATTGCAAGCATACGGAAATTATCCAGAAGATTTGCTGGAAATACAATTGCTAGCAAATGGCAATTGCCCAGATGCAAGGAGGAACATCAACATCGAATACTGGATGAAGATAACCACAAAGAGTAACCATCATTGGTTAGGATGAACAACAAGGTTAACTCTGCAAAAGGGAGAAATTAGGGTTTACAACTACCGAATACGGGGTAGAATACCAAAACTCGGGCTGGGGATAAAATTGCTAGCAACCGGCAATTATCCACAAAAAGCACAGACTCCGTTGGGAATAAAACCACAACAACACAAAAATCCACCATCAACCAGAACGAACCACAATGGTTACCTCTGCTAGGGGAAAAGAGATAGGACTTACAACTACCAAATACGGGGTAGTAGCCAACAACTCTGATGAGGATAAAAGGATTAGGGTTTACATCTACCTAATACAGGGCAGAAAACCAAACAACTCCGCATGGGGAATGAAAGAATCACAAAACCGCACGGGAAACAAAAATAGGGTTTAAAACAAACCACAAACTGCTGAAGAGCAGAAAACTAGGATTTACAACTACCGAATATTAGGTAGAAAACCAAATCGACTCTTGCTGAGGAATAAAAGGTGTATAACCACAAATTCCGCCAAGAAGCAAGAACATAGGACTTACAACTACCGGCTACTGGGTAGAGGCCCAAAAAGATTCCATTAGGGGATAAAAGAATTTATGCCGGTTACGGGGCAATTTATTCATTCATTCCACAGGGAAGCACCAGAAACGGTTGACAAATGCCAATTCGGGACCAAACCGAAAAGACATACTGAATCAAGACTCATCTTATGAGGATATAACTCAATAAGAAGATCCATCCCAATATATGTGTTGGGAGGACACGGAAAAAACCGTCATCCACGAGGACATATCTCAGTGGGGAACTGCAAAAGGAAAGACAGACACTTTCTGCTTATGAGTTGACTCTATATGGAGAGATTTAAACACCCGACATCTGCTTGGGAAGAGATCTATAAAGAGATCTATGTCACCCATTGGCAGGAGACAAACAAACAAAAGATAAATGGCAAAAAAATGCAACATGAATATCTGAATGTTTATGATTATGCATGAATATGCATGATTTATGTTTGATGAATGCTGACAAAACAGACAAATCTAACACAAACAGGGGCCAGGAATCACACGCCCGGTACTATACTTCCAGGGGAAAAACCAACTGGAAAACCAATCTGCTGGTGATCTACGTGCTGAAAAGCCGAGATCTGCGGGAAAGCAAAAGATCAGAGATATCAAAGCCATCACGAAACCTCTGAGTAATGGATCAACAACAACCCAACTGACGAACAGAAAGTTACAACAGGCAACGACGACCACAAAGACAAATCTGTTGGGGAAACAGGAGAAATCCTGAGATATCTGTAGGGGATCTTCAGTATCAACTGAGAAACAAAAGTTCACTGCACAAACGAAGACTGCTATGAAAACAACTCCACACAACTCCGCTGGGGAACAACCCACTGAGGGAGAACAGACCATCCACGTAGAATCTACTGCACAAGTAACTCTACCTGGGGAAAACAAGTAGCCACTCCATCGGGAATACACCCACTGAAGGACAAACAGATCACACAAGTAGATTCTGCAACAAGCCACTCTACTGAGGATCAGATAGTCAGGAAATCAACCCAATCTCGGATGCTAGACCACCAACCGACCCTACTGGGGAAACAGAGATTTCAACAAGCAGAAACTGCCACAAAAGCAACTCTGTCGAGGATATCAGCTATGGCGGAGACCCTGAGGGAACACCACAAATGCAATCCTGACTCTGTTGGGCATACCAACTCTATTGGGGATTCTGCACCAATACAACCCACCAAACTACAAATCTGCTGGCAGATCTACTGGGGATATGGAAGAGAGCTGGGGAACAACCACTAAATGCTGACTCTTCTGAGGAGAACACCCACAACTGCTGAGGAGGAACATAATCACTGCCCTGCTGACGGGGATAAGCGCACTGATGGGGCGCTAGCAACAAATCTACAGGCGACTGTGCTGAGGAAAGTGGTAAAGTACCGGGATATCAATCCACCAACCACTGAATCTTCCAAAGGAAAAAATATCCATGCTGGGAGAGAATGCTGCTGGAGAAGAAAACGAAGTCTTCAACAAGCACTCTGCCTGGGGAACAACCCACAACAACAACTCTGTTTGGGGAACAACCTGTCGCATCCTGCGAAAAATCAACCGGCGAGCTAAAAATAAAACACACACAGAGCCGCCACTGCGCGTTATTTATCCCAAGATAGGGAAAGGAAACGCTCAGAGAAACCTGGAAAGGAAATGGTCTCGCGACCAAAGAGACAGGGTAAGGGAGTCGGTTACGCAAGGGGAAGGTATTAGCACCCCTCACGTCCGTCGTACTCGACGGGATCCACGTCCTAGAATAAAGAAAAGGTTGCTAAACATCACACACACACACGGGGAACGCAGGTGGGGTTAGGAGAAACGAGCTCGATAAGGTATCGCACCTTATGCCTACATATCTTGTCTGGAACAAGAATCAGAGCCACTGTAATTCGGCTTACGCACGCCAAACAACACAAAACATACAAGCAAGCAAGGGTGGCAAACATGGAGCCCGACAACCACTGGATGGAATTACGTCGGCATCCGAACCAAAACACGCACAAAACGGCAAACGTGGAGCCCTACAGCCACTTACTGGACTTATGTCGGCATCCGAGCCAAAACATAATCAGATAACAGGTTAACGCACGCAAAAAGAAAAAGGTTGCCCGGAGTGGTCTCGCACGACCACCTGCCTACATACCTCGTCTGGCACGAGGATCAGGGCGATGTAGTTCCCCTGAAAGGGACTGAATTGCTAACCAGAAACCGGGGAAAGACACACTACTAGGGAGCTGGACTCGAGCCTAGTGTTGTCATGCATCGTTTACCCTAAGTTCCGTTTTCTATCCTACTTGCATAAGCAAACTACTCCTATCCAGGAAAGAAGTAAGCACACAAGCATACAGCATAATTCAAGCATACATCAAATAAGAACAAGCATCTCAAACAGATATCCACACAGCATGCACTATAACCAAACAAGTGGCTCACACAATAGGTTTGACTGCCGAAGCGAGTCGTCTGTACGGGCTGGGTTTGCTCTTAACCTTGCCATTACGAGGCTAAGGTGAAGCAGATGAGAGGTGAAGTGAGGATCAGACCTCACAGCTCTTATCCCTAACCAGGGAGAGCTTCTGACAAATGAGCATGGGTCCAGAATGGGGGAACCCTTCTATACTCAGAGACTCTGACACAATGTGCCCTGCACAGGATCTTGGGCTTGGATCTCAATGCTACAACCATGTAATGGGAGCAAGGAGAAGACTCAACTGAATAGTGGGGGGTAGACTGCATACCCCTACCTTCCACCAATTGCCTTGATTAAGGACTTTACCTGCTTAGGCACAAAATTAAACAATCACAATCATCGCCTCTTAAGGAGGACTTCAGACATTTATTTGCCCAGCCCGGTAACAGCCGGGTCTCCAGACTACATGAAGTAAAGAGGACCTACCTCAATGCAAGTTGCTTAAGCAAAGCAAAGCAAAAGTTCACAAGGAACTGAGCAACTAAAAGTACCTGGAAACAGTCAAACACAGTTAGTACTCAGACAGACAAAACTAAACAGCAAAAGTTTAATCAGTTAATCTATACAGCTCAATGCACAACAAGGCAAGCTCAAAGCTTAAGCCCAAACTTCACAACCTACAAAACAATGTTATGTCAGTGTACAAACATCAAACAACATCAATTGCATTTAACTTGGTTCATTATCCATGTGCATTATGCTTTTGATCCTGAAAAATCAAGCAAACATTAGCAACAGGACCACTAGGCTAAGCCTAGGGTCCAAAGGCAAGAAAAATCCTAAACAGCAAGGTATTCACCAACCAAAGTCAAATTAATGTCAAACAAAAGCCAACACAATTAGTCTCATGTTTATATCATTCATCATGTTCATGTTATGCACAAAACAATCCACATTGGTCCAAATGAAGCATCAAACATGCAAACAGAACTATTGCATTCAAATCCATATCAAAACACTTCCAAAAATTCTCAAATAAATTACACCTAAACAGGACCTAATCCAGGTATGGCACACCAAATTTCAGCTTAATTGGGCAAAGGTAACCATGACAATGAAAATCAACAAAAACAGACACAATTATATGCTCCAAATCACAACATCAACACATGCTTCCACTTCAAAAATTCATAACTCAATGAAAACAGCAAAGAAATGGATAAGACCAAAACAGGGATGTCACACAATGTGTCTATTACAAGCATGCCAAATTTCATGATTATCCAATACCATATGAGCATTTCACATCAAAATTACAAACATGTACCACATGGACTTGCATATTTGACCAACAGAGATGAAAAATCACAATCAATTTGAAAATGCAATGTAAAATTCCACAAAAAATCACATAGCATCCTAACATGTTAATGATTCACCATGCAAAATTTCATTTCATTCTAACAAGTATAGACCACTCAATTAAATCCAGCAAGTTGACATCAAGAGGTGTGACACAAATTGTCACACCTAAGTTCCAAAATTCATATCTCAATGGCCAGGTATCAAAAACTCATGAAATTTACATATAAATGAACATCAGCCAGTCAACAATCATCACAAAAATTGTCAAGAATTTATTTTACATTATGAGAATTTCATGAACAAATTGGTAAAATGTATCAAATTTGAGCACATGTGAAATAAGCCTAGGTCAAACAATATTTTTGCCATGCACAACTTTGACCAATAGGTCAAAAAACATCTACAGTCAACAAGGAAGTCCAAGAAAAAATTCTCATATTTTTCTGATTTTTCTACAATTTTTTATGAATTATTTAAGGTGATTATAATTTTATGATTTATTTAACAATTTTTGAATATATTAATTAATTAAATTGAACTTGAATAACAGTAGTGACATAATTGGAAATTTTGCCTCCATAGTCAAAACGCACAGCAGCACACCAATGTGCTGTCGCTGTGTGATACGCTTAGCTTGGCGGTAAACACCGTTTGAAAAGCCTTCAGCAACTTTATGAATCAAACTGAAAAAAAAATCCAGTAACATCTTCTTCCTCACGCGGCCTATACGCTCATCACCGGCTAATTTCGTTTTGCTCATTTCATCACCAAATCTTACAAATGAATAACCGTTCTCTTCCTCTCTCAATGCTCATCACTAATATGCTATCGATTTTAATTAATTTCCACTATACATCACGAATCGAGCTTGGAAAGGAATGAACACAAAACTACAAATCAAGATTTCTCTTAACTCACTCAACCATTTTATAAACCGCAAGTTTTACGCTAACCTACGATGAACGATCTACACAATGCATATAACAATTTACAAAACCGTGAGATTCGAATTCGCACCTTTGTTTGACGACAGTTGCGATTCGTGATGAATTTGGATGTGATTCTTCAAAACAGTCCAAGCTTGATGATAGGGAAGATGAATGGAGGTGTTAGCCTAGCTCGAATTTGCTCCAATTATGAGAAATTCCAATTCACCATTGTTGAGCATACTTTGGACAGTTGAGTTTTGGTGCTTGATTGATGATGAAGACCAAAAACAGATGGAATATACAATGATTGAAGATCAATGCAACAAGAATTTTCGCATTTGGTTAAGAATTGAGAGAAATCTTTGGATTTGAAGCTTTAGGTGT
Organism: Lathyrus oleraceus; assembly: GCF_024323335.1. NCBI lineage: Eukaryota > Viridiplantae > Streptophyta > Magnoliopsida > Fabales > Fabaceae > Lathyrus > Lathyrus oleraceus. The sequence continues at coordinate 14,875 of NW_026112976.1, forward strand.
TCTTGAGAATTTGAGAGAATTGGATGAATTTCAGATCTGATTTTGGGAAGTGTGATATTCTGTTATGCTTAGAGAGTGATTAAGAATATATATGATGCACTAATCCAGGCTTAATCATGTAATTATGCAAATTGGAATTGTTAATGAAAGTGCTAATTTTTCAAGTGAGGGCAAAATGGGAATTTCCAATGACAGCTCATTGCCACCTATTTGACAGCTCACACAACTTCCAAATGCCATGTGTGAGCTGTTGAAACTTGTCTCACTCTCATTGGTTGTGTAATTTGCAAAATCACATGTGAATGCCACTTTGTCCATTTTTGCCATTTCATTTTTCAAGCCAAATCTCAAATTACAAGCCTTAGGCATGAAGTGATGATTCCAACACATTTCAAATACCATTCATGAGGTGTAGCAAAAATCCCCACTCAAAAATTCCAATTATTTTGAAAGTTGGACAATTTTGCCCTTGGTCCATTTAACTGTCCAGTTGAAAATTGACTTTTTGCATTGACCACTTTTGGGAAGATCCAATTATGCACCATGAAAGTACATGTCAAATGGAGTTTGTGCATATAAAGAACTTGCAATTTGGACAAACCATGTGGAAGTTATGGCCTCCTGATTATGGGTCATTTCTGAATTTCACTGAGCCCTAACTTTCCAACCATACATGGGATTTTCAAGTTCTTGGACTTTTTGGAAAGGTGAGAACAAGATCTACAACTTTCATGTTTGAACAAATTTTCATTTGAAGCTTCCTTGGACATCTTATTTTGAGGTCAAAAACTTTCCATTTTTGGAAACTTCAGTTACAAGTCACTTTCTATTTTTGGCAATTCTTGTCCTGACTTGATTTTCTTCATTCTTAAGCTTTGAGATGTCAAATAACACTTGTTCCAACATGAATGAAGTGTATCCAACTCATCTCCACCTCCAAATCCATCAGATCATGTACAGTTGACCACAGTTGACTTTTCAACTAACAGATGAATCAAGCAATGCATAGATCAATCTGAGCCCCAATCTTCAACTGAAATGGCTCAAGGGTGAAACCCTAGCCTCAATAAGCACAAAATAATCATAGAATGAACCCCATAACCATCATAAGCCCCATCTCCTGATCATGCCCTGATTGGCCCAATGCAACTGATTAGGGTTGACCAGTGGTCAAAACCCTAATCTCAAGGAATCTTCTTCAATCTTTTGATGACATCCAATTATGATGATGATGATGTATCATTGCAATCAAGATGAAGACCAACATCCATTAAGAATCATGAAACCCTAATCTCACAGCCCAATCCTCAGATGGCCCATGATCAGTCAATAACCCTAGGCTTGCACTTAGACTTCTCCATCTCCTTATCAAGACTTGAGAGCATGGCTGGCACAATGTAACCACATGATATGCAATATGAAATGCCTAATGCCCTAAAAATGATATGCAATATGTTAATGCTAGTCCCAAGAGAGGAGGGCAAATTTTGAGGTGTTACAGCTGCCCCTATTCAATCCACTATGAACCTGTCGATACGAAATAGCCTCGGCTTTCGGATGATCAGGATGAAGAGTGATTGAATACCAAGAACAGACGAACAATTTGCACTCTGATGGGAAATAATTAACAACGCCTGTCAGAATCGGCGAAGAAACAGTCTTGAAGAACGTCGACCTGGATACCAAAATAAATGGTAACACAGGGATAACCATGGTCTGAAAACCACATCCGCTCAGGATTGTTATCTCTCTTCTTTTTTATGCTTTTCTTGAACCCCGAAATTTTTCTTTCGCGCAAATGATCCCAGATCACTGCATTTGAACCCCGAAATCTTCTTTCCTTGTGATAATTCCGCTGGCAATCGTCGGAAATAACACCAATCACCACTCTGATGGCGACATATCAAAGGGTACATCTTCAACCAGACACTGACTGATGACCGGGAAGAAACTCGATGTTTACTGGACATCGAACGATGATGTTTTACAGGACACCAAAGAAAACTCGACCAAACATTAAACAATGACTGGGAGAAAACTCGATGTTGACAGGACATCGAACAATGATGTTTACAGGCATCAAACCATGATGTTGACAGGCATCAAACAATGATGTTTACAGGCATCAAACAATGATGTTTACAGGCATCAAACAATGATGTTTACAGGCATCAAACAATGATGTTTACAGGCATCAAACAATGATGTTTACAGGCATCAAACAATGATGTTTACAGGCATCAAACAATGATGTTTACAGGCATCAAACAATGATGTTTACAGGCATCAAACAAGGACCGACCAGACATTAAACAATGACTGGGAAATAACTTGACGTTGACTGGACATCGAATGATGATGTTGACTGACATCAAAGAAAGCTCGACCAGGCACTTATTGATGACTGGGAAATAACTCGACGTTGACTGAACATCGAATCAATGATGTTTACTGACACCAAAGAAAACTCGACCAGACACTTACTGATGACTGGGAAATACTGCTGCTCACAATGCTGAACTCCTCGGAGTATCGTCTTCACTGTCCGGCAAAACCAAATCCCAAGCGGTAACCACAACTTGAATCGCGCTGATCGCGTAACGTCCTTTGATGTTATTCCCATCTCTGTCCGACGGAAACATTTCCTCCAATATCGCACTACTGGGGAACATTGCTGATCTGACGTCATGATGCTAAACTCCACAGAGCAACATCTTCTCTTTCTGGCACAACCACCTCTCAAACGGTAACCACGGCTTGAGACTAGCTCTATGCTTGCAACAATGATGCATGATCTTTTTCTGCGTAATGCTCCATAATTATGGAAATGCTACGCGATTTATTATTTTTCTATGCAACATGCTATGCTTACTCTACATGATGAATGCATAAAAAGTATCCCCCTCAAGGGACTCTTCTGAGGAGCACAAGACACTCTGCTAAGGAACTCGTCATTACTCCGATCTCCACCCCGCTGGGGAATAAGCACTGCTGCTGGAAAAGGTAACCCTTGCTGGGGAAGGACCTCCTTTGCACCCAATCCGCTCGGGAATTTGTTGGGGATAAGTACCACCAACACTCTGTGGGGATACAACAGTCTTGACTTGCTAGGGATATCAATCCTGACTCCGCTTCGGGAAAACCCTCACAGATACCTGCTGACTTCACCGGGGAAATGCTCACAGATACTCCGCTGGGAAAACAGCAACCTCCAGGCCTGGCGACTGGGGAAGCATCGATCTGCCACCTGCTGGGGATAAACATCCTGACCCTGCTAGGAAAGCGAATGCCACTCCGCTGGGGACAACCCATGCAATCCATAGGTAGAATCAACTCAGCTGGGGATGCAAATATCAGTCCGCTACGGAAACTTGTTCAATCCACAGGTAGGATGAACACTGATGGAGATATATTTCATTGAAACCCGCTCCACTCGGGGAACAGCAACCTTCTGGCCTGGCTGCTGAGGAAACACCGTTTTGTACCTGCCGGAGATAACCACCATGACTCGGCTGGGGAAAAGTCTCAGATCTGGAATCTGCTGGGGAGTTGGTCCTCATTCTGCTTGGGGACCTAGCTGGGAAATGAGAAAAGTTGGCACAGAACACCCGTCGACTCGTCGAACCACGGTATCCACCTCCCAATCTCATATCAGCTTTCCACTTTTGAGAATTCCCAGACTCGTCTGGACCTTTTCTGCTCCATCATCTTGTATTCCAAGTCGCGCCGCGCTCGACGAGAACGTACTCCTGGGATTTATACATAATTTCAACCTTTTGACTTTGAAGAGTCTTCTTGGTTAATTTCAAAGGTCGTCGGACGTCTCGTCGTCTCTCCGTTCCTTTCTTCATGCACTCGTCCCTGAGCGGACTCTGCGGGGAATTACACACTTTCCAATCTTCCGACTTTGAAGAGTCTTCTTGATTAACATCAAGGACCGTCGTACGTCTCAACGTCTCCGTCATTCTTTCATATATTCGTTCCCGCGCGAACTCTCCGGGGATTTGTTACCAAGCTTCCACATCACAACCTGCAAGTGAGTGAAAATATCCAACAGTTCCTGCAAAACAGATCGTCAGATAAAACCGTGCCCCGGGCGTATTAAGATTTCAACACTTGGGCCACTCAACCTTCCAAATAAGATTTCAAGCATTCAATCTTATAAACATGCATCAGAAGGGACCTGTATGTCTAAAAATGCAAAATTCTTTATCAAAAATATCTGGATGTTTTTGCAATCAAAGCGGTAATGAAAAACAAAAACAAAATTATTTGACTAAATGTGCATTTTATTGATTGGAAAAGTGTGGCTCAAATTGAGCAATGCAAAGGAAGCAATTCCTGAAAAGAGGTAATTGCGCTCAAAAGGAAAAATCTATCCTAATGGCAATGTAAAACTCGTGATCTCATCGAGTTCCAACTCGGTTACACCCCATATGTCCTCAGACTCTCCATGCTTTCTGCCTTCTGAACAAGACGATTCCGACTGATCCCTACCGGGTATTATCCATGATGCTTTAACCAAAGCGCAAACGATCATGCGGGACGCAGTTGTTCGTTTCAATCCCTCTTTTGCCTGGACCGCCCTTTCGGGTTTTCGGTCCACCGGGATACCCATTTTTACCCAAGTCGCCCTTGTGGGGTTTTCGACTTGCCGGGTGTACATCTTTTCATTTTTATCCCTAATTTTTGCCCGAACCTTTCCTTCTGTTTTTGGTTCGCCGGGATGCCCATTTTTGCCTGGACTATTTTATTCTTTTCGTCCAGCGGGTCTATTATACGAAGTATTTTTTAACTGCGTCCGCATTCACAGGGGATGGAAAATCCTCGCCATCCATGGTCGTCAACAACAAGGCTCCACCAGAGAAAGCCTTCCTGACCACGAATGGACCTTCATAATTCGGCGTCCATTTGCCCCTACGATCGTTTTGAGGAGGAAGGATCCTTTTCGGCACCATATCACCTACGTGATATACCCGAGGTCGCACCTTCTTGTCAAAAGCACGCTTCATCCTTTGCTGGTATAACTGCCCATGACAGATGGCTGCTAGCCTCTTTTCCTCAATCAGGCTCAACTCTTCGTACCGGGTCCTTACCCATTCAGCCTCTTGCAATTTCACGTCCATCATGACTCTCAAAGAGGGGATCTGAACCTCAACAGGTAATACAGCCTCCATCCCATATACCAATGAGAAAAGAGTTGCCCCAGTAGATGTACGTACCGACGATCTATACCCATGCAACGCAAACGGCAACATCTCACGCCAGTCTTTGTAGGTTACCACCATTTTCTGCACGATCGCACCGTCGGTGCATGCAAACGTTATCCGGGCAACAAAAGCTTATTCACCCTAACCTCCCCATCAGACATCAGAATCCGTTCGGATTCAGGGTCAGGCCCCTCCTCCGGGATCGGTCACTCTCAATCTTTCGATTAGAGCACCTCGAGATGTCCTCATCAGGGAACTCAAACTTCATCGGTTGATAATCCTTAATGGGTTGCAGAGCGATGTAATCAGACAATACACCCCTTGATTGCTTTCTGAGAGCATCACCAATCAGTCAACATTATTTTGCACTCTTGCAACCCGTCTGGTCAATGTTGGCTTATCAAACACATACTCGATCGGATCCATCTCGGAAATCCACAAAGTGGTATGAACCAGCATAAACTGTCTCAGTCGGCGAGCAGCCTATGCCAAAGTACATCAAGTTTTCTCGAACAGTGAATGTATTGTTTCACAGTCGGTAAACTTTTTGCTAAGGTAAATTGCATGCTCTTTTCGACAAGACGCGTCATGCTGACCCAATACACCTCGTAGACCCCTCGAAGGCCGTCAAGTACAGATTGACAATTGTTCATTCCACAGGAGGTATCAGAATCAGAGGTTCCTGCAACTCATTCTTTTATTTTTTCCAATGCCCCTTGGCAATCATTAATTCGCCTGACCGTTTGATCTTTTCTTGAATGGGTTCCCACATGGCTGTTAGATGAGATGTGAACCATGACAGTAGTTCAATCTTTCTAAGAAACCACGCACCTCTTTCTTTCTTCTCGGTTCAGGCATTTCTCTTATTGTTTTTTTTTTTTTTTTTTTTTTTTTTTTTTTTGCAGGATGAACCTCGATTCCTTCCTTACAATGAACCCCAACATCTTACCGGACCGCACTCTGATAGTGCACTCGCTTGAATTCAACCTCAGTTTGAATTGTCCCAACTGGTCAAACGACTTGGCCAGATCTGCCAGATGCCCCTCTTCCGTTTGGGACTTTGCTATCATGTCATAGCATTGCATTCGGTTTCATGATGAATCATGTCATGAAACAAAGTCACCATGGCTCTCTGATAAGTAGCACTGGCGTTCTGCTTCTCTAGAGGACAGTCTTCTCTCCATGGTAGCTTGTGCACAACGACACCGGTATCCGACCCTGACGTATCTTGACACGACCAGGCGAAGGTATCCGCATGCTCTTTCAACAGGGCTACCATTCTGCTTTCGACTCGCCTCTGAAGCGGCTCTAATTTTCCTATTTCTTTCCTGACCCCGGCGGTGCTTGGAATAACAATCTCAATTCGCTCTGCATGCGGCTGAATCACCTTCTCCTCTTGTTTTGACAACCTGGCTAATTCCAGCAGATCACAATCTTCTTCACCTTTTTCTTCGGCATGATAGATCGGTTTGTCGAAGTCATATGAGGGGTAACCAAATTGTTATCAACGAGATCCGGAGAATTATTTTTGAATTTTGGGACGAGACAAATCAAAAAGAAAAATGAAAACAAACATTGCCATTTTTATTTGTTTTTAAACTGCAAAAATAAATGAAAAACAGGGAACACCGCTTTTGACTGAAAAACATCCTTTTATTCATGATGCAGAAAATGCAAATTTATGAACATGAGGTGACCCTTACAATGGACCATTACGTGTCGGGCAACACATATGGCTTTCATGCAGATAAAACTGAAAACAAGAAATTATTACTCTTCAGGATGAGTGTCAGTGCTGATCTTGTTTAGGCCTTCCAGCTTCCTGGTACGCACGGCTTTATCCAACTATTGAACTTGCAGTTACTGTCATTCTCTTCACCCACTGTATAGGCGTGATCTGAATCTTCAGCAACTGCGTTCACCATTGCTTGACCATGTGCCGGCATGGGATTGACATTAACATTCGGAGATGGTGCGAAATTAATAGCCTTGGAATCCACCAGGTCTTGGACAACATTCTTGAATGCTCTACAGCTCTCAATATTATGCCCCGGTGTTCCAGAATGAAATTCGCACTGGGCGTTCTCATCATAGTTAGGAGGCCTCTGATCTGTTCTCATCGGAACCATCGCCCTCGGCTGAACCAACCCAAGATCCATCAGCTTTTTGAACAGAACAGCATATGTCACAGGTGGCCTGTCGAAATGGCGATCAATCACTTTTCCTTTCACCTGGTACCCGGCTCTCTGTTGAGGTGGCTGACGTTGCTGTCGGACTGACTGATTACCAGCAGGGATGGTTACAGCAGCAGTGTGCTGGTAGTAACGATCCCTACCGTGTCCTCTCCGGGCATACACAGCACTGGATTCTCCGTCATTCTTCCTTTGGCCATTTCCGAAAGGCTTCTTCGACCCTGATGACGAAGCATTACCTTGTATCTTCCCCATTTTCAGCCAACTTTCAATTCTTTCTCCGGCCACCACAATGTCTGCAAAGTTAGTCACCGGGCATCCAACCATTCTTTCGGCAAAAACCCCCTGCAGGGTACCCATGAAGAGATCAGACATCTCTCTGTCCACTAGAGGAGGTTGCACTCTGGCAGCCAACTCCCTCCATCTTTGGGCATATTCTTTAAACCCCTCGCTATTCTTCTGAGACATACCCTGCAGCTGGGTACGACTCGGGGCCATATCAGCATTGAACTGATACTGTTTAAAGAAGGCATCGCCAAGATCTTGCCAGCTCTCGATATCAAAAGATTTCAGCTTAGTGTACCATTCCAAGGATCCTCCAGACAGACTGTCTTGGAAAAAGTACATCCAAAGCTTCTGATCTGTCGTGTATGCAGAGATCTTGCGGACAAAGGCTTGCAGATGAGTTTCTGGGCAGGAATTCCCATTGTATTTGTCAAATGAGGGCGCCTTGAACTTTTGTGGGATCACAATCCCCTCAACCAGCCCCATGTTGGACATGTTGACAAATCCCGGAGTAGCATGGCTTTCCAGAGCCCTTACCTTCTCTGCCAGTAACTGAATTTCTTTGCTTTGTGGCTGAGCACCATATTGACCCAATGGCTCATTGTGCATGGAGAACTGATCAGCCTCTCTGTCTTCCTCCCTATCTTCATCGAAGCCATAGAATGGAGGCACAAAATTATCCTTCAGATTCTGCGCCGGTTGGCCACCAGCACCAGCATTATTCACCACACCAATGGTTGTCCTCTTTCCGCCGTCGCGAGAACCACCCAGCCCCTGGTTGGAGACTCCATCCAGGTTAACCCCACTGTTAGCAGCTGAAGCTCGCTCGAGCTTTTCAACTTTGTCAGCCAAAGCTTTCTGACCAACTGTAAAACCCTGCATGATGTTGATCAGCTCAGTCATCTTGTCCTTCAGCTCGAGGAGATCAGTACTTGGGAGATCCATCAGCCTAGGGGTATTGCGCCTGGTGTAATATCTGTGAGGTTGGGTTGAGTGCAAAGGGATGACTCTACGAGCACGAGCAATGATTCCTGCAAAACAGCAAACAGGTTAATATGCATGAATGCAACGTCTATCCATATGAGGAAGCTTTTGTCCTGGATTCTGGTTTCATCGAGACAGATAAAATTTTTGACATCCATATTCTGAAATTCAAGATGTCTCTCAACCAGATTCTCAATCCATAGTACTCCCCATATGGTCAGACATAGGTTAGGTGCAGATGAATGCAAAATGAGAATGATGCAGATGTATGCAATGCATTGTGCCATCCTCCAAGTCATCTGATCCTCTGTACTGAATCTGGCCTCTGGACTGATCATTACCATCTGAGGAGAAATGTAACCAATCTGACCCACGGGTTCCGAAATAAACGGAAGACAGATACATCATCATCATCACTGGTCTCTGAGCAGACACACCACCTCCATCTGAATCGGCCCGGGGAATCCTGAAATAAACGGATCCCCACTGATAAATATCTCGGCCCGGGGAATCCTGAAATAAACGGATCCCCACTGATAAATCACGGACAGCACTCCGGCGTCACGGCAATAAATGACCATAAATCCGACTTATAAATAGGACCCACGGAACAAATAGTCACCATCTGAGCAATGCATCTGAAATAATCATCCCCTCCCCTCACAGGTAAATTCTAAACAGGTCATCCTAAGGCGGATAATAGTCTCGACAATCGGGCAGAGATACTCAATGGGTTTGCCCTTTCGGGTGTGCCATTGCAGCTCCCTTAAGATCGTCTAAACCAAAGATCCGGGAAATGATCGGTCACCAGAGTCAACAGCTCAAATGAAGTGACTCAAACAAAGTGGAATGTCCACAGAGGAAAGCACTATCAAATGAACCTCGTCTGGCTTGTGGTATGTCACGTTACAACAATAAGCTGATTTAGCAAATGAGGAACGTGAGACCACACTAGTCCTAGGTGTATACTCGGGCCTGGGTTTTAGCCCCACTCAGAACACCCACCCCAACACAGAGGAACCACCTGCACAGAGGACGGCAACAACATGATAGTATGATGCATGCGGACATTAATGCAAATATATATACACACTGGTTAGAATAATAAATGCAATAAACAACACAACAAGCAACCTAAACTAACCCTAGAACGCTAGGAAGGACTTGCTTAGGGACGATGGACCAGCACAGGTCTACATCGTATTATCCCCAGCAGAGTCGCCAGCTGTCGCATCCTGCGAAAAATCAACCGGCGAGCTAAAAATAAAACACACACAGAGCCGCCACTGCGCGTTATTTATCCCAAGATAGGGAAAGGAAACGCTCAGAGAAACCTGGAAAGGAAATGGTCTCGCGACCAAAGAGACAGGGTAAGGGAGTCGGTTACGCAAGGGGAAGGTATTAGCACCCCTCACGTCCGTCGTACTCGACGGGATCCACGTCCTAGAATAAAGAAAAGGTTGCTAAACATCACACACACACACGGGGAACGCAGGTGGGGTTAGGAGAAACGAGCTCGATAAGGTATCGCACCTTATGCCTACATATCTTGTCTGGAACAAGAATCAGAGCCACTGTAGTTCGGCTTACGCACGCCAAACAACACAAAACATACAAGCAAGCAACGGTGGCAAACATGGAGCCCGACAACCACTGGATGGAATTACGTCGGCATCCGAACCAAAACACGCACAAAACGGCAAACGTGGAGCCCGACAGCCACTTACTGGACTTATGTCGGCATCCGAGCCAAAACATAATCAGATAACAGGTTAACGCACGCAAAAAGAAAAAGGTTGCCCGGAGTGGTCTCGCACGACCACCTGCCTACATACCTCGTCTGGCACGAGGATCAGGGCGATGTAGTTCCCCTGAAAGGGACTGAATTGCTAACCAGAAACCGGGGAAAGACACACTACTAGGGAGCTGGACTCGAGCCTAGTGTTGTCATGCATCGTTTACCCTAAGTTCCGTTTTCTATCCTACTTGCATAAGCAAACTACTCCTATCCAGGAAAGAAGTAAGCACACAAGCATACAGCATAATTCAAGCATACATCAAATGAGAACAAGCATCTCAAACAGATATCCACACAGCACGCACTATAACCAAACAAGTGGCTCACACAATAGGTTTGACTGCCGAAGCGAGTCGTCTGTACGGGCTGGGTTTGCTCTTAACCTTGCCATTACGAGGCTAAGGTGAAGCAGATGAGAGGTGAAGTGAGGATCAGACCTCACAGCTCTTATCCCTAACCAGGGAGAGCTTCTGACAAATGAGCATGGGTCCAGAATGGGGGAACCCTTCTATACTCAGAGACTCTGACACAATGTGCCCTGCACAGGATCTTGGGCTTGGATCTCAATGCTACAACCATGTAATGGGAGCAAGGAGAAGACTCAACTGAATAGTGGGGGGTAGACTGCATACCCCTACCTTCCACCAATTGCCTTGATTAAGGACTTTACCTGCTTAGGCACAAAATTAAACAATCACAATCATCGCCTCTTAAGGAGGACTTCAGACAATTATTTGCCCGGCCCGGTAACAGCCGGGTCTCCAGACTACATGAAGTCAAGAGGACCTACCTCAATGCAAGTTGCTTAAGCAAAGCAAAGCAAAAGTTCACAAGGAACTGAGCAACTAAAAGTACCTGGAAACAGTCAAACACAGTTAGTACTCAGACAGACAAAACTAAACAGCAAAAGTTTAATCAGTTAATCTATACAGCTCAATGCACAACAAGGCAAGCTCAAAGCTTAAGCCCAAACTTCACAACCTACAAAACAATGTTATGTCAGTGTACAAACATCAAACAACATCAATTGCATTTAACTTGGTTCATTATCCATGTGCATTATGCTTTTGATCCTGAAAAATCAAGCAAACATTAGCAACAGGACCACTAGGCTAAGCCTAGGGTCCAAAGGCAAGAAAAATCCTAAACAGCAAGGTATTCACCAACCAAAGTCAAATTAATGTCAAACAAAAGCCAACACAATTAGTCTCATGTTTATATCATTCATCATGTTCATGTTATGCACAAAACAATCCACATTGGTCCAAATGAAGCATCAAACATGCAAACAGAACTATTGCATTCAAATCCATATCAAAACACTTCCAAAAATTCTCAAATAAATTACACCTAAACAGGACCTAATCCAGGTATGGCACACCAAATTTCAGCTTAATTGGGCAAAGGTAACCATGACAATGAAAATCAACAAAAACAGACACAATTATATGCTCCAAATCACAACATCAACACATGCTTCCACTTCAAAAATTCATAACTCAATGAAAACAGCAAAGAAATGGATAAGACCAAAACAGGGATGTCACACAATGTGTCTATTACAAGCATGCCAAATTTCATGATTATCCAATACCATATGAGCATTTCACATCAAAATTACAAACATGTACCACATGGACTTGCATATTTGACCAACAGAGATGAAAAATCACAATCAATTTGAAAATGCAATGTAAAATTCCACAAAAAATCACATAGCATCCTAACATGTTAATGATTCACCATGCAAAATTTCATTTCATTCTAACAAGTATAGGCCACTCAATTAAATCCAGCAAGTTGACATCAAGAGGTGTGACACAAATTGTCACACCTAAGTTCCAAAATTCATATCTCAATGGCCAGGTATCAAAAACTCATGAAATTTACATATAAATGAACATCAGCCAGTCAACAATCATCACAAAAATTGTCAAGAATTTATTTTACATTATGAGAATTTCATGAACAAATTGGTAAAATGTATCAAATTTGAGCACATGTGAAATAAGCCTAGGTCAAACAATATTTTTGCCATGCACAACTTTGACCAATAGGTCAAAAAACATCTACAGTCAACAAGGAAGTCCAAGAAAAAATTCTCATATTTTTCTGATTTTTCTACAATTTTTTATGAATTATTTAAGGTGATTATAATTTTATGATTTATTTAACAATTTTTGAATATATTAATTAATTAAATTGAACTTGAATAACAGTAGTGACATAATTGGAAATTTTGCCTCCATAGTCAAAACGCACAGCAGCACACCAATGTGCTGTCGCTGTGTGATACGCTTAGCTTGGCGGTAAACACCGTTTGAAAAGCCTTCAGCAACTTTATGAATCAAACTGAAAAAAAAATCCAGTAACATCTTCTTCCTCACGCGGCCTATACGCTCATCACCGGCTAATTTCGTTTTGCTCATTTCATCACCAAATCTTACAAATGAATAACCGTTCTCTTCCTCTCTCAATGCTCATCACTAATATGCTATCGATTTTAATTAATTTCCACTATACATCACGAATCGAGCTTGGAAAGGAATGAACACAAAACTACAAATCAAGATTTCTCTTAACTCACTCAACCATTTTATAAACCGCAAGTTTCACGCTAACCTACGATGAACGATCTACACAATGCATATAACAATTTACAAAACCGTGAGATTCGAATTCGCACCTTTGTTTGACGACAGTTGCGATTCGTGATGAATTTGGATGTGATTCTTCAAAACAGTCCAAGCTTGATGATAGGGAAGATGAATTGAGGTGTTAGCCTAGCTCGAATTTGCTCCAATTATGAGAAATTCCAATTCACCATTGTTGAGCATACTTTGGACAGTTGAGTTTTGGTGCTTGATTGATGATGAAGACCAAAAACAGATGGAATATACAATGATTGAAGATCAATGCAACAAGAATTTTCGCATTTGGTTAAGAATTGAGAGAAATCTTTGGATTTGAAGCTTTAGGTGTTCTTGAGAATTTGAGAGAATTGGATGAATTTCAGATCTGATTTTGGGAAGTGTGATATTCTGTTATGCTTAGAGAGTGATTAAGAATATATATGATGCACTAATCCAGGCTTAATCATGTAATTATGCAAATTGGAATTGTTAATGAAAGTGCTAATTTTTCAAGTGAGGGCAAAATGGGAATTTCCAATGACAGCTCATTGCCACCTATTTGACAGCTCACACAACTTCCAAATGCCATGTGTGAGCTGTTGAAACTTGTCTCACTCTCATTGGTTGTGTAATTTGCAAAATCACATGTGAATGCCACTTTGTCCATTTTTGCCATTTCATTTTTCAAGCCAAATCTCAAATTACAAGCCTTAGGCATGAAGTGATGATTCCAACACATTTCAAATACCATTCATGAGGTGTAGCAAAAATCCCCACTCAAAAATTCCAATTATTTTGAAAGTTGGACAATTTTGCCCTTGGTCCATTTAACTGTCCAGTTGAAAATTGACTTTTTGCATTGACCACTTTTGGGAAGATCCAATTATGCACCATGAAAGTACATGTCAAATGGAGTTTGTGCATATAAAGAACTTGCAATTTGGACAAACCATGTGGAAGTTATGGCCTCCTGATTATGGGTCATTTCTGAATTTCACTGAGCCCTAACTTTCCAACCATACATGGGATTTTCAAGTTCTTGGACTTTTTGGAAAGGTGAGAACAAGATCTACAACTTTCATGTTTGAACAAATTTTCATTTGAAGCTTCCTTGGACATCTTATTTTGAGGTCAAAAACTTTCCATTTTTGGAAACTTCAGTTACAAGTCACTTTCTATTTTTGGCAATTCTTGTCCTGACTTGATTTTCTTCATTCTTAAGCTTTGAGATGTCAAATAACACTTGTTCCAACATGAATGAAGTGTATCCAACTCATCTCCACCTCCAAATCCATCAGATCATGTACAGTTGACCATAGTTGACTTTTCAACTAACAGATGAATCAAGCAATGCATAGATCAATCTGAGCCCCAATCTTCAACTGAAATGGCTCAAGGGTGAAACCCTAGCCTCAATAAGCACAAAATAATCATAGAATGAACCCCATAACCATCATAAGCCCCATCTCCTGATCATGCCCTGATTGGCCCAATGCAACTGATTAGGGTTGACCAGTGGTCAAAACCCTAATCTCAAGGAATCTTCTTCAATCTTTTGATGACATCCAATTATGATGATGATGATGTATCATTGCAATCAAGATGAAGACCAACATCCATTAAGAATCATGAAACCCTAATCTCACAGCCCAATCCTCAGATGGCCCATGATCAGTCAATAACCCTAGGCTTGCACTTAGACTTCTCCATCTCCTTATCAAGACTTGAGAGCATGGCTGGCACAATGTAACCACATGATATGCAATATGAAATGCCTAATGCCCTAAAAATGATATGCAATATGTTAATGCTAGTCCCAAGAGAGGAGGGCAAATTTTGAGGTGTTACACAACCCCAACAACAAAGCAGGAGAAAGAGGATACAACCAATGCCAGGAATATGAATAAATGTCTTACCTGTTGGAAATCATGTCACCCTTGGGAGAGCACTGAAAAATTCTTTAAGTATCCTTTCATCATTGTGAATGTTCACTTTGTTTGAAACAACAAATTTTGAAAATTTATATTTGTTTAAAACAATGATATTTTATCAATTAAAACATGCAAAACATTTGTTGAATTGAAACAAATAAGAGTGCAAATAAGTGGATAAAAAGCTCAAATTTATTTGATGGAATGGTAGCCTGCAAATGGCAAGACTCCATAGATCTGTACAAATTTGAAATCAGTGATATATATTGGAAGAGGGCTACATTGAACATAATGATCCTTTCTCTACCAATTTGAATCTCGATGTATTCGAAGCTTCAGTCGACGACGAATCGAGAATCTCTGACGAACAGACGGCTGTGGAACAGAAAGTCTTGTCAGGATGCAGTTACTTGCCAAAATCCCTAATTTTTGCCTAGATTGCCCCAGGGTAAGGTACTCAATCTAGCGGGATGCAAATATTCCTTTTTTTTCAAGTCTCTAATTTTTGCCTGGATTACCCTTGCGGGTTCTCCATCTAGACGCTCATTTTTGCCTAAGCCGCCCTTTCGGGTTTTCAACTTAGCGAGTTATTCTGTTTTTTCATTTGCATATACTTTTTTTTTAGGCAAAGTATTTCTTGACTGCATCTGAATTCACAGGACGAGTGAAATCCTCCACATCCATCGTTGTAAGCATCAAAGCACCGCCTGAAAAGGCTCTCTTAAAAACATATGGACCTTCATAGTTTGGAGTCCACTTGCCCCTGGAATCGGGCGCGAAAGACAAAACTTTCTTGAGCACGAGGTCACCTTCTCGGAACACACGAGGCTTGACCTTCTTATCGAATGCTTTCTTCATTCTCTGCTGATATAACTGACCATGGCACATGGCAGTCAATCGCTTCTCTTCAATCAAATTCAGTTGGTCATAACGACTCTGAATCCATTCAGCATCAGTCAACTTGGCTTCCATTAAGACTCTCATTGATGGGATCTCCACCTCTACTGGGAGAACAGCCTCCATGCCGTAAACAAGAGAGAAAGGGGTTGCCCCTGTTGAAGTGCGGACAGATGTACGATACCCATGCAAAGAAAATGGCAGCATCTCATGCCAATCTTTGTACGTCACTGTCATCTTCTGGATAATCTTCTTGATATTCTTATTAGCAGCTTCAACAGCCCCATTCATCTTAGGTCTGTAAGGAGAGGAATTATGGTGTGCAATCTTGAATTCAGCGCACAACTCATCCATCATCTTATTATTCAGATTAGATTCATTATCAGTAATGATCTTATCTGGCACACCATAATGGCAAATCAGCTGGTTCTTGATAAACTTCACAACCACATGTCTGGTCACATTCGCATACGAAGGGGCCTCAACCCATTTGGTGAAGTAATCAATTGCTACGAGAATAAACCTGTGTCCATTGGACGCTTTCGGCTCAATCATGCCGATCATGTCAATTCCCCACATAGAGAAAGGCCATGGTGATGAAATTACATTCAGAAGTGTCGGAGGAATATGAATCTTATCTGCATAAATCTGACACTTGTGGCATTTCTTCACATATTTGCAGCAGTCAGACTCCATTGTCAGCCAATAGTAGCCTGCTCTCAACATCTTCCTTGCCATGGCATGTCCATTGGAATGAGTACCAAATGAACCCTCATGGACTTCAGTCATTAACAGGTTTGCTTCGTGTCTATCCACACATCTGAGCAAAACCATGTCAAAATTTCTCTTATATAGCACTTCACCGCTGAGGTAGAAACTGCCTGACAACCTTCTCAAAGTTTTCCTATCTTTCGCAGATGCCCCAGGCGGGTATACCTGGTTCTGGAGGAAATTCTTGATATCAAAATACCAAGGCTTGTCATCATTCACTTCTTCAACTGCAAATACGTGAGCTAGTCTATCCAAGCGCATCACGGCAATATTGGGAACTTCATTCCAATACTTCACCATAATCATTGAAGCAAGCGTAGCAAGAGCATCTGCCATCCGAATATCCTCTCGAGGAATATGATGAAAATCAACTTCTGTAAAGAACGTTGAAATCCTTCTCGCATAATCTCTATAAGGAATGAGACCTGGCTGATTCGTCTCCCATTCACCCTTGATCTGATTAATAACTAGGGCCGAATCACCATACACATCAAGATGCTTGATTCTCAAATCAATACATTCTTCCAGTCCCATAATACAGGCCTCATACTCTGCCATATTATTCGTGCATTTGAAAGTTAGCCTCGCTGTAAAAGGAATATGCGTGCCATGAGGAGTAATGATTACTGCCCCAATACCATTTCCGTACTGATTCACAGCGCCATCAAACACCATCGTTCATCTGGAACCAGGTTCCGGACCTTCATCAAGTGTAGGCTCATCACAATCTTTCATTTTTAAATACAGAATCTCCTCATCTGGGAAATCGTACTGAACAGACTAGTGATCCTCAATCGGCTGGTGCGCTAAATGGTCAGCCAAGATACTACCTTTGATAGCTTTCTGAGCTCGATACTCAATATCATACTCAGACAACAGCATCTGCCAACGGGCAATCCTCCCGGTTAAAGCAGGCTTCTCGAAAATATACTTAATTGGATCCATTCTGGATATCAACCAAGTTGTATGATTTATCATGTACTGGCGCAAACGCTTAGCAGCCCAAGCCAAAGCACAGCACGTCTTCTCAAGCATAGAGTATCGAGACTCACAATCAGTAAACTTCTTACTGAGGTAGTAGATAGCAGATTCTTTCTTCCTTGATTCATCTTGTTGACCGAGTACACAACCCATTGAGTCCTCAAGAACAGTCAAATACATAATCAGAGGTCTTCCTTCCACAAGCGGAGACAAGATCGGGGGTTCAGACAGATACTCTTTGATACTGTCGAAAGCTTTCTGGAAATCCTCGGTCCAATCATGAGACTGATCTTTCCAGAGGAGCTTGAATATCGGCGCACATGTGGCAGTCATGTGGGATATAAATCTGGAAATGTAGTTCAAGCGGCCAAGAAATCCTCGGACTTGCTTTTCAGTTTTGGGTGCAGGCATCTCTTGTATTGCTTTGACCTTGGCAGGATCAACTTCAATACCCCTCTCGCTGACAACAAAACCCAATAACTTGCCGGAACGGACTCCAAATGTACATTTGTTCGGATTCAGGCGAAGTCTAAACTTCCTCAGACGCTGAAAAAGTTTCAACAAATGCTCAACATGTTCAACTTCCGTCCGGGACTTAGCAATCATATCATCAACATAGACCTCTATCTCCTTATGCATCATGTCATGAAACAAGGTAGTCATAGCTCGTTGATACGTGGCTCCGGCGTTCTTCAGACCAAAGGGCATCACTCGATAACAGAATGTTCCCCAAGGTGTGATGAATGTTGTTTTTTCCATATCTTCGGGTGCCATCTTGATCTGATTATAACCGGAAAATCCGTCCATAAACGAAAAGACTTTGAATTTAGCTGTATTATCTACCAACATATCAATGTGTGGTAGAGGAAAATCATCTTTCGGACTAGCTTTGTTCAAATCTCTGTAATCAACACACATACGGACCTTTCCATCCTTCTTAGGCACAGGCACAATATTGGCCACCCATTGAGGATATGTGGAAGTCACCAGAAACCCAGCATCAATCTGCTTCTGAACTTCCTCTTTGATCTTTACTACCATATCTGGATGAGTTCTTCTGAGCTTTTGCTTCACAGGCACGCACTCAGGCTTCAAAGGCAGGAAATGTTGCACAATATCTGTATCTAGACCCGGCATGTCTTCATATGAACAAGCAAAGATATCTGAATATTCTCGTAGCAACTCGATCAATCTCTTCTTGACAGATTCTTCAAGAAGTGCCCCAATCTTCACCATACGAACACAATCTTCCGACCCCAAGTTGACTGTTTCCAGATCTTCAAGGTGCGGCTGAATGATCTTCTTCTCGTGCTCAAGGAGACGGGTAGTCTCATCAGGAATCCCTTCAACATCATCTTCCTCTGCCTCGAATACAGGGAATTCAAAATTGGGAGATGGCGTTGGATCATTATGTTCAATGGGTGTTAGGATCAACCTGCATAATGATTTTGGTTAATAAAACTTTAGAATTTAAACAAGCAAACCATTATGCAGATGAAAAAGGATTGCTTTTATTCTTGTTTTTATGGTTTTTTTTTTGTGATCACTGATTTCATGCAAAGGCAAAAAGTGAAAACAAATGGAAAAACAAATGTTTGACAATGCATTAATCGAATGAAAATATCATTGTATATATGTTGCCAACAATGTCATCACTTCTCCTTTTGGCATGGGAGAAGGGTTTTAAACAAAGTGAACAATTACTCTGATCTATGGATGACCGTAGGAACATCTACAGCGACCCAATTATGGCAGACACCACCAGGTATGATGAAATTGCTTAAGTCCTCTGCATCCTCTTCCAAGATAGCAGCAGCTTCTTCAGGTTGATCAGCATGGATGAATCCTGCACTCTTGAACAGACCGTGCTCATTAAATGTCCCAGAACAGTAGCCAATGCCAGCCCGGGATTTATTGTCTTCAAGCTCAATCATCTTCCTCAAACCAGCAACTGCACCACATTCAATGGCCAGTTTCGCATCACGATAGGAAGCAAATGAATGAGACTTCTTCTCAATTGGTTCATCAATAGATAAAGCTTGGAAAGGAGTTCCAACTTCATCCTCAGCGTCAATATACGAGAAAGAAGACAAATGGCTAACCAGGAGAGCCTTTTCTCCCCCTACCACAACCAGTTTCTTGTTCTTCACAAATTTCAGCTTCTGGTGTAGGGTGGATGTCACGGCGCCAGCCTCGTGAATCCATGGTCTACCAAGGAGACAGCTATATGATGGGTGGATATCCATTACCTGGAAGGTAACTTGGAAATCACTTGGTCCAATCTTGATTGGGAGGTCAACTTCCCCAATCACGGTCTTACGCGACCCATAAAAAGCCTTCACAACAACACCACTCTGCCTCATGGGAGGCCCCTGATATGACAACTTCGAGAGAGTGGATTTTGGCAATACGTTCAGAGATGATCCAGCGTCCACCAGCACGTTGGACATGGCATCATACTTGCAGTTCATAGAAATATGTAAAGCCATGTTGTGGTCTCTTCCCTCCTCAGGGAGATCAGCGTCACAGAAACTCAAAGTGTTGCAAGCAGTGATGTTTGCAACTATACCATCAAACTGTTCTACAGTGACGTCATGATCGACATACGCTAGATCCAAAACTTTCTGCAGAGCCTCTCTATGAGGTTCTGAATTCAGCAGCAGAGATAATACGGAGATTTTGGAAGGCGTTTGTAGAAGCTGGTCTACAACATTGTACTCACTCTTTTTGATGAGCCTTAGCATCTCATCACATTCTTCATTCACAATGCCACTTGGGCCAACAGAAGAATCAGGAGTCTTTTGTACGGAGGAGGGTTTGGCAACAGCAAGTGCCGGGTTCTGAACATTCACAGCCGTCCCAACCGGACGCTCAACAGCATCAGAAGCAACAGCCCTAGCCTGAGGCTTAGGCGCAGAGAACACACGACCACTCCGGGTCAACCCGCTTACATCAGCAATATTGGTGACAGAAGTAGAAGGCAACGACACTTCTTTCCCATCTTCCACAGCAATGGGATTGTATCTGAACGGAACAGCTCTATCAGATGAATAAGGCACAGGGCCTGCAGGCTTAATTATCAGAGAAGGAGAGACCTTCGGCTTGCTGCCATCATAACGAATGACAACAGGCTCGGGCAGCTTGAACACAGGGGAAATAACATTGACCTCTGGTTCATCTTCATCAACATTACGGTTCTGAAGAATCTCAATGGTTCCTTCGTCTAACAGCTCTTGAAGCTCTCTTCGCACCTGGCGACACCCCAGACGGTTAACCGAGCAGACGCGGCACCTGTCATGGTCATGCTCCATGTGACTATACTGACACAGTAGACGATGCAACTCGACCAGTGACTGTCTAATATGACTGACATATTTGACTTTATATTTCCCAGGACACCCCTGGACCATATTCACAGATTTCCCATGCTCGGGCAACGGGTTCTTTGTAACATTGGGGCCTGAGTCCTCAAAGCTCAGGATACCACACCGCATAAGGTCTTGCACCTTGGTCTTCAACAAAAAGCAGTTCTCTATGTTGTGTCCCGGAGCACCGGAGTGATACACACAATGCTGATCTGGCTTATACCACCACTGAGGATTTGTAGGCACAGCAGGAGGATCCCTGGGAGTAACCAGCTTCCTTTCCAACAAGGAAGGATACAACTCAGCGTATGACATAGGAATCGGATCGAAGCTGATCTTCTTCCTATCATAATTCAAATTGGCTTGGTTACTAGTGCTGCCACGAGGCTGGTAAGCCTGTTGCTGTGGACGGTGCTATTGTTGATATTGCGGTTGCTATTGATGTTGATGCTGCTGAGGCTGCTGATACTGAGCATTATCTCTGAAAACAGGTGCTATATGAGCCACCTGATGTTGATTACTTGCACGGCGTGTAGGCTTCCTCTGAACAGAGGGTCTTCTGGATTTAGTATAGGATTGCACAGCATGTGCCTCCCCATCTTTCTTCTTAAACGCCCCATACCGTTTAGAAGAGCTCTCATCCTTAGCCAATCGTCCTTCACGGACTCCTTCCTCCAGGCGCATCCCCATGTTCACCATCTCGGTGAAATCAGAGGGAGCACTTGCTACCATCCGCTCATAATAAAAAGAACTAAGAGTCTTCAGAAAGATCTTAGTCATCTCTTTCTCTTCCAGTGGAGGAGTGATCTGAGCAGCCAATTCTCGCCACCTCTGGGCGTACTCCTTGAATGTCTCCTTATCCTTCTGGGACATGGCCCTGAGTTGATCACGGTCAGGCGCCATATCAACATTATACTTGTACTGCTTGACGAAAGCTTCGCCAAGGTCATTGAAGGACCAGATGTTTGCGCTATCAAGGCTCATATACCAGCGAAGAGCCGCACCGGACAAACTATCCTGGAAATAATGGATCAACAGCTGATCATTATCTGTTTGTGTAGACATTTTTCTGGCGTACATAACCAGGTGAGCAAGAGGGCAGCTGTTCCCTTTATACTTTTCAAAGTCAGGCACTTTGAATTTGATCGGAATTTTAACACCGGGAACAAGGCAAAGTTCAACAGCAGACTTGCCAAACAGATCTTTCCCTCGGAGAGTTTTCAATTCCTTTCGCAGCTCAAGGAATTGATCATTCATAGCCTCCATCTTCTCATTGACATCTGGGCCTTCAGACGGCTCAGAATGATAGATGGTGTCGTCTACCCTAGGCATGGTATGCACGACATGAGGAGCAGCAGCAAGGACCGGGCTAGATGCCGGCATAGAAGAAAAAGTTGGAGCGGGAATATCAGGCATGAAACCCGGAGGCATACCCCAAGGAAACCCGGCTGCCATGGCATTGGGCACAAAATGAGCACTAGCAGCTGGCACAGTCGGAGCGACAACTTCTGATATGACCATCCTCTGGAGAGGAGTTCCAGTTCTTGTCCTTCATCTACTCCATTGGAGGATGAGGAAG
>NW_026112976.1:42500-49534 GCF_024323335.1 Lathyrus oleraceus
GCAACCTCACATTATAAACCGTCTAAAAAATAATAGATAGTTTGCATAAAAAGAAAAATAAACTAACGGTAGATTGAGATGTGAACTCACAGATGATTGTTAAGTTCGAGTGAACCACCGTTAAAACAAATAAGATAAACAATTTCTTGTCCTTCATCTACTCCATTGGAGGATGAGGAAGAGTTTCTTCCACTTCAGTATCAAAAGCATTGATTCTGATCATTTGAGATTTAAATAAAATGCTATCAACACTAATCGTCGATATTATTAGTTGTCAAATCGGTTGCATTTGCTGTTCTTCGGGTTGAACTACTGAATATTTATTTATTTTTCTTTAAATTTTGATTATGTTAGTAAATCCTATTAATGAGAATTCAATGATGTTTGCTATCCTAACAACTATGAGTCGTGGTTGTTATATATAGTAAGTGTTTTTGGGAGGAGCGACCAACGCTCTTTTGTGAGATTGGTATAACTCTTTTTGGGATAACATTTCGCATTGTTAGGAGGATTGCAAGTGTAATACGAGGCCTTTGAATTTTCTTTTGGCTTCTTTCTTCTTATGTTAAGGGTTGTGGGTAACACTCTAAATCCCAAAACTTATATATATATCTATCTATATATATATATATATATATATATATATATATATATATATATATATATATATATATATATATATATATATATATTATTTATATATATATATATATATATATATATATATTATTTAAATGTATATATTTAATATATTTGAGATTAAAATAAATAAGTTAAAAAAAATATACTTTTTTTATTTGAAATTCTTAAAGAGTGTCTTTATAGCACTAGTTAGGATGACCCATTTTGTAATTATATATAATTTTTTCTTTCTATTTACTATCTTGTTATATTTAATATAGATATAACTTTTGGAAAAAAATAATACATTTGACATTGTAATTATTATAATTTTAAAATAAGAGTTCAAAATTCAGCTAAAATAATAAAATTTAAAATCATGAGTATATTTTATTCATGCGATAAAATATATCTATTAAATTTATTTTCTATGCCATCAAATATAATCAATATTATAGAAAAATTAATTTAGCAACCTCACATTATAAACCTTCTAAAAATAATAGATAGTTTGCATAAAAACAAAAATAAACTAACGGTAGATTGAGATGTGAACTCACAGATGATTGTTAAGTTCGAGTGAACCACCGTTAAAACAAATAAGATAAACAATTTCTTGTCCTTCATCTACTCCATTGGAGGATGAGGAAGAGTTTCTTCCACTTCAGTATCAAAAGCATTGATTCTGATCATTTGAGATTTAAATAAAATGCTATCAACACTAATCGTCGATATTATTAGTTGTCAAATCGATTGCATTTGCTGTTCTTCGGGTTGAACTACTGAATATTTATTTATTTTTCTTTAAATTTTGATTATGTTAGTAAATCCTATTAATGAGAATTCAATGATGTTTGCTATCCTAACAACTATGAGTCGTGGTTGTTATATATAGTAAGTGTTTTTGGGAGGAGCGACCAACGCTCTTTTGTGAGATTGGTATAACTCTTTTTGGGATAACATTTCGCATTGTTAGGAGGATTGCAAGTGTAATACGAGGCCTTTGAATTTTCTTTTGGCTTCTTTCTTCTTATGTTAAGGGTTGTGGGTAACACTCTAAATCCCAAAACTTATATATATATATATATATATATATATATATATATATATATATATATATATATATATATATTATATATTTATATATATTATATAATATATATATATATATATATATATTTAAAATGTATATATTTAATATATTTGAGATTAAAATAAATATTTTAAAAAAATATACTTTTTTATTTGAAATTCTTAAAGAGTGTCTTTATAGCACTAGTTAGGATGACCCATTTTGTAATTATATATAATTTTTTCTTTCTATTTACTATCTTGTTATATTTAATATAGATATAACTTTTGGAAAAAAATAATACATTTGACATTGTAATTATTATAATTTTAAAATAAGAGTTCAAAATTCAGCTAAAATAATAAAATTTAAAATCATGAGTATATTTTATTCATGCGATAAAATATATCTATTAAATTTATTTTCTATGCCATCAAATATAATCAATATTATAGAAAAATTAATTTAGCAACCTCACATTATAAACCTTCTAAAAAATAATAGATAGTTTGCATAAAAACAAAAATAAACTAACGGTAGATTGAGATGTGAACTCACAGATGATTGTTAAGTTCGAGTGAACCACCGTTAAAACAAATAAGATAAACAATTTCTTGTCCTTCATCTACTCCATGGGAGGATGAGGAAGAGTTTCTTCCACTTCAGTATCAAAAGCATTGATTCTGATCATTTGAGATTTAAATAAAATGCTATCAACACTAATCGTCGATATTATTAGTTGTCAAATCGGTTGCATTTGCTGTTCTTCGGGTTGAACTACTGAATATTTATTTATTTTTCTTTAAATTTTGATTATGTTAGTAAATCCTATTAATGAGAATTCAATGATGTTTGCTATCCTAACAACTATGAGTCGTGGTTGTTATATATAGTAAGTGTTTTTGGGAGGAGCGACCAACGCTCTTTTGTGAGATTGGTATAACTCTTTTTGGGACAACATTTCGCATTGTTAGGAGGATTGCAAGTGTAATACGAGGCCTTTGAATTTTCTTTTGGCTTCTTTCTTCTTGTTAAGGGTTGTGGGTAACACTCTAAATCCCAAAACATATATATAGAATATATATATATATATATATATATATATATATATATATATATATATATATATAATATATATATATATATATATATTATATATATAATATATATATATATATATATATATATATATTTAAAATGTATATATTTATATATTTGAGATTAAAATAAATAAGTTAAAAAAAATATACTTTTTTATTTGAAATTCTTAAAGAGTGTCTTTATAGCACTAGTTAGGATGACCCATTTTGTAATTATATATAATTTTTTCTTTCTATTACTATCTTGTTATATTTAATATAGATATAACTTTTGGAAAAAAATAATACATTTGACATTGTAATTATTATAATTTTAAAATAAGAGTTCAAAATTCAGCTAAAATAATAAAATTTAAAATCATGAGTATATTTTATTCATGCGATAAATATATCTATTAAATTTATTTTCTATGCCATCAAATATAATCAATATTATAGAAAAATTAATTTAGCAACCTCACATTATAAACCTTCTAAAAAATAATAGATAGTTTGCATAAAAACAAAAATAAACTAACGGTAGATTGAGATGTGAACTCACAGATGATTGTTAAGTTCGAGTGAACCACCGTTAAAACAAATAAGATAAACAATTTCTTGTCCTTCATCTACTCCATTGGAGGATGAGGAAGAGTTTCTTCCACTTCAGTATCAAAAGCATTGATTCTGATCATTTGAGATTTAAATAAAATGCTATCACCAATCGTCGATATTATTAGTTGTCAAATCGATTGCATTTGCTGTTCTTCGGGTTGAACTACTGAATATTTATTTATTTTTCTTTAAATTTTGATTATGTTAGTAAATCCTATTAATGAGAATTCAATGATGTTTGCTATCCTAACAACTATGAGTCGTGGTTGTTATATATAGTAAGTGTTTTTGGGAGGAGCGACCAACGCTCTTTTGTGAGATTGGTATAACTCTTTTTGGGACAACATTTCGCATTGTTAGGAGGATTGCAAGTGTAATACGAGGCCTTTGAATTTTCTTTTGGCTTCTTTCTTCTTATGTTAAGGGTTGTGGGTAACACTCTAAATCCCAAAACTTAATATATATATCTATCTATATATATATATATATTATATTATTATATATATATATATATAGATATTATATATTATATATATATATATATATATATATATATATATATATTTAAAATGTATATATTTAATATATTTGAGATTAAAATAAATAATTTTAAAAAAATATACTTTTTTTATTTGAAATTCTTAAAGAGTGTCTTTATAGCACTAGTTAGGATGACCCATTTTGTAATTATATATAATTTTTTCTTTCTATTTACTATCTTGTTATATTTAATATAGATATAACTTTTGGAAAAAAATAATACATTTGACATTGTAATTATTATAATTTTAAAATAAGAGTTCAAAATTCAGCTAAAATAATAAAATTTAAAATCATGAGTATATTTTATTCATGCGATAAAATATATCTATTAAATTTATTTTCTATGCCATCAAATATAATCAATATTATAGAAAAATTAATTTAGCAACCTCACATTATAAACCTTCTAAAAAATAATAGATAGTTTGCATAAAAACAAAAATAAACTAACGGTAGATTGAGATGTGAACTCACAGATGATTGTTAAGTTCGAGTGAACCACCGTTAAAACAAATAAGATAAACAATTTCTTGTCCTTCATCTACTCCATTGGAGGATGAGGAAGAGTTTCTTCCACTTCAGTATCAAAAGCATTGATTCTGATCATTTGAGATTTAAATAAAATGCTATCAACACTAATCGTCGATATTATTAGTTGTCAAATCGGTTGCATTTGCTGTTCTTCGGGTTGAACTACTGAATATTTATTTATTTTTCTTTAAATTTTGATTATGTTAGTAAATCCTATTAATGAGAATTCAATGATGTTTGCTATCCTAACAACTATGAGTCGTGGTTGTTATATATAGTAAGTGTTTTTGGGAGGATCGACCAACGCTTTGTGAGATTGGTATAACTCTTTTTGGGACAACATTTCGCATTGTTAGGAGGATTGCAAGTGTAATACGAGGCCTTTGAATTTTCTTTTGGCTTCTTTCTTCTTATGTTAAGGGTTGTGGGTAACACTCTAAATCCCAAAACTTATATATATATATATATATATATATATATTATATATATATATATATATATTATATAATATATATGTATATATATATATATATATATATATAGATATATATATATATAATATTTAAAATGTATATATTTAATATATTTGAGATTAAAATAATAATTTAGAAAATATATACTTTTTTATTTGAAAATCTTAAAGAGTGTCTTTATAGCACTAGTTAGGATGACCCATTTTGTAATTATATATAATTTTTCTTTCTATTTACTATCTTGTTATATTTAATATAGATATAACTTTTGGAAAAAAATAATACATTGACATTGTAATTATTATAATTTTAAAATAAGAGTTCAAAATTCAGCTAAAATAATAAAATTTAAAATCATGAGTATATTTATTCAAGCGATAAAATATATCTATTAAATTTATTTTCTATGCCATCAAATATAATCAATATTATAGAAAAATTAATTAGCAACCTCACATTAAACCTTCTAAAAAATAATAGATAGTTTGCATAAAAACAAAATAAACTAACGGTAGATTGAGATGTGAACTCACAGATGATTGTTAAGTTCGAGTGAACCACCGTTAAAACAAATAAGATAAACAATTTCTTGTCCTTCATCTACTCCATTGGAGGATGAGGAAGAGTTTCTTCCACTTCAGTATCAAAAGCATTGATTCTGATCATTTGAGATTTAAAAAAATGCTATCAACACTAATCGTCGATATTATTAGTTGTCAAATCGGTTGCATTTGCTGTTCTTCGGGTTGAACTACTGAATATTTATTTATTTTTCTTTAAATTTGATTATGTTAGTAAATCCTATTAATGAGAATTCAATGATGTTTGCTATCCTAACAACTATGAGTCGTGGTTGTTATATATAGTAAGTGTTTTGGGAGGAGCGACCAACGCTCTTTTGTGAGATTGGTATAACTCTTTTTGGACAACATTTCGCATTGTTAGGAGGATTGCAAGTGTAATACGAGGCCTTTGAATTTTCTTTTGGCTTCTTTCTTCTTATGTTAAGGGTTGTGGGTAACACTCTAAATCCAAAAACTATTATTATATAATATATATATATATATATATATATATATATATATATATATAGATATATATTATATATATATATATATATATATATATATATTAAATGTATATATTTAATATATTTGAGATTAAAATAAATAATTAAAAAAAATATACTTTTTTATTTGAAATTCTTAAAGAGTGTCTTTATAGCACTAGTTAGGATGACCCATTTTGTAATTATATATAATTTTTTCTTTCTATTTACTATCTTGTTATATAATATAGATATAACTTTTGGAAAAAAATAATACATTTGACATTGTAATTATTATAATTTTAAAATAAGAGTTCAAAATTCAGCTAAAATAATAAAATTTAAAATCATGAGTATATTTTATTCATGCGATAAAATATATCTATTAAATTTATTTTCTATGCCATCAAATATAATCAATATTATAGAAAAATTAATTAGCAACCTCACATTATAAACCTTCTAAAAATAATAGATAGTTTGCATAAAAACAAAAATAAACTAACGGTAGATTGAGATGTGAACTCACAGATGATTGTTAAGTTCGAGTGAACCACCGTTAAAACAAATAAGATAAACAATTTCTTGTCCTTCATCTACTCCATTGGAGGATGAGGAAGAGTTTCTTCCACTTCAGTATCAAAAGCATTGATTCTGATCATTTGAGATTTAAATAAAATGCTATCAACACTAATCGTCGATATTAGTTGTCAAATCGGTTGCATTTGCTGTTCTTCGGGTTGAACTACTGAATATTTATTTATTTTCTTTAAATTTGATTATGTTAGTAAATCCTATTAATGAGAATTCAATGATGTTTGCTATCCTAACAACTATGAGTCGTGGTTGTTATAATATAGTAAGTGTTTTTTGGGAGGAGCGACCAACGCTCTTTTGTGAGATTGGTATAACTCTTTTGGGACAACATTTCGCATTGTTAGGAGGATTGCAAGTGTAATACGAGGCCTTTGAATTTTCTTTTGGCTTCTTTTTCTTATGTTAAGGGTTGTGGGTATCACTCTAAATCCCAAACTTATATATATATATATTAT
>NW_026112977.1:0-49319 GCF_024323335.1 Lathyrus oleraceus
AACCCATGAAATTCCATTGAATTGTGGGAATGATGAAAATTTAGCTGTTCGAACCCATGAAATTTGATTGAATTGTGGGAATGAAGAAAGTGTTATTGTTAAACCCATGAAATTTGATTGAATTGTGGGAATGATGAAAATGTTACTGTTAAACACATGATATTTGATTGAATTGTGGGAATAATGAAAATGTTGCTATTAGATCCATGGAATTTGACTGAATTGTGTGAACTATAAAAATGTTGTTTTAACCCATGAAATTTGATTGAATTGTGTGAATGATGATGATTTTGTTGTTAAACCCATGAAATTTGATTGAATTATGTGAATGATGAAAATGTTGCTATTAAATCCATGAAATTTGAATGAATTGTGTGAATTATGAAAATGATGTTGTTAAACCCATGAAATTTGATTGAATTGTGGGAATGATGATGATTTTGTTGTTAAACCCATGAAATTTGATTGAATTGTCTGAATGATGAAATGTTGTTGTTTAACCCATGAACATTTTGCTTTTAAAATTTTGCTGTTGAAAATGTTCTTGTTAAACCCATGATATTTGATTGAATTGTGGGAATGATGAAATTGTTGCTGTTAACCCATGAAATTTAATGAATTTTTGAAATAAAGAAAATGTTACTGTTAAAACCATGAAATTTGATAGAATTTTGTGAATGATGAAAATGTTTTTTTTAAACCAATGAATTTTGTTGTTGAAAATGTTACTGTTAAACCCATGATATTTGATTGAATTGTGGGAATGATGAAAATGTTGTATTAAATCATGAAATTTGATTAAATTGTGTGAATTATGAAAATGTTGTTGTTAAACCCATGAAATTTGATTGAATTGTGTGAATGATGATGATTTTGTTGTTAAACCATGAAATTTGATTGAATTGTCTGAATGATGAAAATGTTGCTGTTTAACCCATGAACATTTTGCTTTTGAAATTTTGCTGTTGAAAATGTTACTGTTAAACCAAAGATAT
Source organism: Lathyrus oleraceus (assembly GCF_024323335.1). NCBI lineage: Eukaryota > Viridiplantae > Streptophyta > Magnoliopsida > Fabales > Fabaceae > Lathyrus > Lathyrus oleraceus. The sequence continues at coordinate 996 of NW_026112977.1, forward strand.
TTGATTGAATTGTGGAATGGTGAAATTGTTGCTCTAAAACCATTAAAATTTGATTGAATTGAGTGAATGATGAAAAACCTGTTATTAAACCTATGAATTTGATTGAATTGTGGGAATGATGAAGATTTTATTTTTAAACCCATGAAATTTGATAGAATTTTGTGAATGATGAAAATGTTATTGTTAACCCATGAAATTCCATTGAATTGTGGAATGATGAAAATTTAGCTGTTCGAACCCATGAAATTTGATGGAATTGTAGGAATGATGAAAGTGTTGTTGTTAAACCCATGAAATTTGATTGAATTGTGTGAATGATGAGGATTTTGTTCTTAGACCTAGAAATTTGATTGAATTGTGTGAATGAAAAATGTTGCTATTAAATCCATAAAATTTGAATGAATTGTGTGAATTATGAAATGTTGTTGTTAACCCATGAAATTTGATTGAATTGTGTGAATGATGAAACGTGCTATTACACCCGTGAAAATTGATTCATTTGTGGATATGATGAAAATGTTGTTGTTAAACCCATGAAATTTGATAAAAGTTTTGGAATGATGAAATGTTATTGTTAAACCCATGAAATTCCATTGAATTGTGGGAATGATGAAATTTAGTGTTCGACCCATGAAATTTGATTGAATTGTGGGAATGAAGAAAGTGTTGTTGTTAAACCTGAAATTTGATTGAATTGTGTAAATTATGAAAATGTTGCTATTAAACCCATGAAATTTGATTGAATCGTGTCAATGATGAAAATGTTGTTTTAAACCCATGAAAGTTGATTGAATTGTGAAAATGATGAAATTATTTTTGTTAAACTCATGAAATTGGTTAAAATGTGCGCATGATGAATTGTTGTGTTTAAACCCATGAAATTTGATTTAATTGTGTGAATGATGAAGATTTTAATTTTAAAACCATGCAATTTGATAGAATTTCGTGAATGATGAAATTGTTATTGTTAAACCCATGAAATTTGATTGAATTGTAGAATGATGAAAATGTTACTGTTAACCCATGATATTTGATTGAATTGTGGAATGATGAAAATGTTGCTATTAATCCATGATATTTGAATGAATTTTGTGAATTATGAAAATGTTGTTGTTAAACCCATGAAATTTGATTGAATTGTCAAATGATGAAAATGTTGCTGTTTAACCCATGAACATTTTGCTTTTGAATTTTGCTGTTGAAAATGTTACTGTTAAACCCATGATATTTAATTGAATTGTGGGAATGGTGAAATTGTTGCTCTTAAAACCATTAAAATTTGATAGAATTGAGTGATGATGAAAACACTGTTATTAAACCTATGGAATTTGATTGAATTGTGGAATGATGAAAATGTTGCTATTAAATCCATGAAATTTGAATGATTTTGTGAATTATGAAAATGTTGTTGTTTAAACCCATGAAATTTGATTGAATTGTGTGAATGATGATGATTTTAATTTTAAACCCATGAAATTGATATAATTTTGTGAATGATGAAAATGTTATTGTTAAACCCATGAAATTTGATTGAATTGTGGGAATGATGAAAATGTTACTGTTAACCCATGATATTTGATTGAATTGTGGGAATAATGAAAATGTTGCTATTAAATCCATGGAATTTGACTGAATTGTGTGAACTATAAAAATGTTGTTGTTAAACCCATGAAATTTGATTGAATTGTGTGAATGATGATGATTTTGTTGTTAAACCCATGAAATTTGATTCAATTGTGTGAATGATGAAAATGTTGCTATTAAATCCATGAAATTTGAATGAATTGTGTGAATTATGAAAATGATGTTGTTAAACCCATGAAATTTGATTGAATTGTGGGAATGATGATGATTTTGTTGTTAAACCCATGAAATTTGATTGAATTGTCTGAATGATGAAAATGTTGCTGTTTAACCCATGAACATTTTGCTTTTAAAATTTTGCTGTTGAAAATGGTCTTGTTAAACCCATGATATTTGATTGAATTGTGGGAATGATGAAATTGTTGCTGTTTAACCCTTGAAATTTAAATGAATTTTGGAAATAAAGAAAATGTTACTGTTAAAACCATGAAATTTGATAGAATTTTGTGAATGATGAAAATGTTTTTTTTAAACCAATGAAATCTTGTTGTTGAAAATGTTACTGTTAAACACATGATATTTGATTGAATTGTGGGAATAATGAAAATGTTGCTATTAAATCCATGGAATTTGACTGAATTGTGTGAACTATAAAAATGTTGTTGTTAAACCCATGAAATTTGATTGAATTGTGTGAATGATGATGATTTTGTTGTTAAACCCATGAAATTTGATTCAATTGTGTGAATGATGAAAATGTTGCTATTAAATCCATGAAATTTGAATGAATTGTGTGAATTATGAAAATGATGTTGTTAAACCCATGAAATTTGATTGAATTGTGGGAATGATGATGATTTTTGTTGTTAACCCATGAAATTTGATTGAATTGTCTGAATGATGAAAATGTTGCTGTTTAACCATGAACATTTTGCTTTTAAAATTTTGCTGTTGAAATGTTCTTGTTAAACCCATGATATTTGATTGAATTGTGGAATGATGAAATTGTTGCTGTTTAACCCATGAAATTTAAATGAATTTTGGAAATAAGAAATGTTACTGTTAAAACCATGAATTTGATAGAATTTTGTGAATGATGAAATGTTTTTTTTAAACCATGAATTTTTGTTGTTGAAAATGTTACTGTTTAAACCCATGATATTTGATTGAATTGTGGAATGATGAAAATGTTGTATTAAATCCATGAAATTTGATTAATTGTGTGAATTATGAAAATGTTGTTGTTAAACCCATGAAATTTGATTGAATTGTGTGAATGATGATGATTTTGTTGTTAAAACCATGAAATTTGATTGAATTGTCTGAATGATGAAATGTTGCTGTTTAACCCCATGAACATTTGCTTTTGAAATTTTGCTGTTGAAAATGTTACTGTTAAACCAAGATTTTGATTGAATTGTGGGAATGGTGAAATTGTTGCTCTTAAAACCATTAAAATTTGATTGAATTGAGTGAATGATGAAAACACTATTATTAAACCTATGGAATTTGATTGAATTGTGGAATGATGAAGATTTTATTTTTAAACCCGAAAATTTGATAGAATTTTGTGAATGATGAAAATGTTATTGTTAAACCCATGAAATTCCATTGAATTGTGGGAATGATGAAATTTAATTAGCTGTTCGAACCCATGAAATTTGATGGAATTGTAGGAATGATGAAAGTGTTGTTGTTAAACCCATGAAATTTGATTGAATTGTGTGAATGATGAGGATTTTGTTCTTAGACCTAAGAAATTTGATTGAATTGTGTGAATGATGAAAATGTTGCTATTAAATCCATGAAATTTGAATGAATTGTGTGAATTATGAAAATGTTGTTGTTAACCCCATGAAATTTGATTGAATTGTGTGAATGATGAGAACAGTGCTATTACACCCGTGAAAATTGATTCTTTGTGGATATGATGAAAATGTTGTTGTTAAACCCATGAAATTTGATAAAAGTTTTGGAATGATGAAAATGTTTTTGTTAAACCCATGAAATTCCATTGAATTGTGGGAATGATGAAAATTTAGTTGTTCGAACCCATGAATTTGATTGAATTGTGGGAATGAGAAAGTGTTGTTGTTAAACCCATGAAATTTGATTGAATTGTGTAATTATGAAAATGTTGCTATTAAACCATGAAATTTGATTGAATCGTGTCAATGATGAAAATGTTGTTTTAAACCCATGAAAGTTGATTGAATTGTGAAATGATGAAATTATTTTTGTTAAACTCATGAAATTGGTTAAAATGTGCGCATGATGAAATTGTTGTTGTTAAACCCATGAAATTTGATTTAATTGTGTGAATGATGAAGATTTTAATTTTAAAACCATGCAATTTGATAGAATTTCGTGAATGATGAAATTGTTATTGTTAAACCCATGAATTTGATTGAATTGTAGGAATGATGAAAATGTTACTGTTAAACCCATGATATTTTATTGAATTGTGGAATGATGAAAATGTTGCTATTAAATCCATGATATTTGAATGAATTTTGTGAATTATGAAAATGTTGTTGTTAAACCCATGAAATTTGATTGAATTGTCAGAATGATGAAATGTTGCTGTTTAACCCATGAACATTTTGCTTTTGAAATTTTGCTGTTGAAAATGTTACTGTTAAACCCATGATATTTAATTGAATTGTGGGAATGGTGAATTGTTGCTCTTAAAACCATTAAAATTTGATAGAATTGAGTGATGATGAAAACACTGTTATAAACCTATGGAATTTGATTGAATTGTGGGAATGATGAAAATGTTGCTATTAAATCCATGAAATTTGAATGAATTTTGTGAATTATGAAAATGTTGTTGTTAAACCCATGAAATTTGATTGAATTGTGTGAATGATGATTTTTAATTTTAAACCCATGAAATTGATATAATTTTGTGAATGATGAAAATGTTATTGTTAAACCCATGAAATTTGATTGAATTGTGGAATGATGAAAATGTTACTGTTAAACACATGATATTTGATTGAATTGTGGAATAATGAAAATGTTGCTATTAAATCCATGGAATTTGACTGAATTGTGTGAACTATAAAAATGTTGTTGTTAAACCCATGAAATTTGATTGAATTGTGTGAATGATGATGATTTTGTTGTTAAACCCATGAAATTTGATTGAATTGTGTGAATGATGAAAATGTTGCTATTAAATCCATGAAATTTGAATGAATTGTGTGAATTATGAAAATGATGTTGTTAAACCCATGAAATTTGATTGAATTGTGGGAATGATGATGATTTGTTGTTAAACCCATGAATTTGATTGAATTGTCTGAATGATGAAAATGTTGCTGTTTAACCCATGAACATTTTGCTTTTAAAATTTTGCTGTTGAAATGGTCTTGTTAAACCCATGATATTTGATTGAATTGTGGGAATGATGAATTGTTTTGCTGTTTAAACCCATGAAATTTAAATGAATTTTTGGAAATAAAGAAAATGTTACTGTTAAACCATGAATTTGATAGAATTTTGGAATGATGAAAATGTTTTTTTTAAACCAATGAAATCTTGTTGTTGAAAATGTTACTGTTAAACACATGATATTTGATTGAATTGTGGGAATAATGAAAATGTTGCTATTAAATCCATGGAATTTGACTGAATTGTGTGAAATATAAAAATGTTGTTGTTAAACCCATGAAATTTGATTGAATTGTGTGAATGATGATGATTTTGTTGTTAAACCCATGAATTTGATTCAATTGTGTGAATGATGAAATGTTGCTATTAATCCATGAAATTTGAATGAATTGTGTGATTATGAAAATGATGTTGTTAAACCATGAAATTGATTGAATTGTGGGAATGATGATGATTTGTTGTTAAACCCATGAAATTTGATTGAATTGTCTGAATGATGAAAATGTTGCTGTTTAACCCATGAACATTTTGCTTTTAAAATTTTGCTGTTGAAAATGTTCTTGTTAAACCCATGATATTTGATTGAATTGTGGGAATGATGAAATTGTTGCTGTTTAAACCCATGAAATTTAAATGAATTTTGGAAATAAAGAAAATGTTACTGTTAAACCATGAAATTTGATAGAATTTGTGAATGATGAAAATGTTTTTTTTTAACCAATGAAATTTTGTTGTTGAAATGTTACTGTTAAACCCATGATATTTGATTGAATTGTGGGAATGATGAAAATGTTGTATTAAATCCATGAATTTGATTAAATGTGTGAATTATGAAAATGTTGTTGTTAAACCCATGAAATTTGATTGAATTGTGTGAATGATGATGATTTTGTTGTAAAACCATGAAATTTGATTGAATTGTCTGAATGATGAAATGTTGCTGTTTTAACCCATGAACTTTTGCTTTTGAAATTTTGCAGTTAAAATGTTACTGTTAACCAAAGATATTTGATTGAATTGTGGGAATGGTGAAATTGTTGCTCTTAAACCATTAAAATTTGATTGAATTGAGTGAATGATGAAAACACTATTATTAAACCTATGGAATTTGATTGAATTGTGGGAATGATGAAGATTTTATTTTAAACCCATGAAATTTGATAGAATTTTGTGAATGATGAAAATGTTATTGTTAAACCCATGAAATTCCATTGAATTGTGGAATGATGAAATTTAGCTGTTCGAACCCATGAATTTGATGGAATTGTAGGAATGATGAAATTGTTGTTTAAACCCATGAAATTTGATTGAATTGTGTGAATGATGAGGATTTTGTTCTTAGACCTAAGAATTTGATTGAATTGTGTGAATGATGAAAATGTTGCTATTAAATCCATGAAATTTGAATGAATTGTGTGAATTATGAAAATGATGTGTTAAACCCATGAAATTTGATTGAATTGTGTGAATGATGAAAATAGTGCTATTACACACCGTGAAAATTGATTCATTTGTGGAAATGATGAAAATGTTGTTGTTAAACCCATGAAATTTGATAAAAGTTTTGGAATGATGAAATGTTATTGTTAACCCATGAAATTCCATTGAATTGTGGGAATGATGAAAATTTAGCTGTTCGAACCCATGAAATTTGATTGAATTGTGGAATGAAGAAAGTGTTGTTGTTAAACCCATGAAATTTGATTGAATTGTGTAATTATGAAAATGTTGCTATTAACCCATGAAATTTGATTGAATCGTGTCAATGATGAAAATGTTGTTTTAAACCCATGAAAGTTGATAGAATTGTGAAAATGATGAAATTATTTTTGTTAAACTCATGAAAATTGGTTAAAATGTGCGCATGATGAATTTTTGTTGTTAAACCCATGAAATTTGATTTAATTTGTGTGAATGATGAGATTTTAATTTTAAAACCATGCAATTTGATAGAATTTCGTGAATGATGAAATTGTTATTGTTAAACCCATGAAATTTGATTGAATTGTAGGAATGATGAAAATGTTACTGTTAAACCCATGATATTTGATTGAATTGTGGGAATGATGAAATGTTGCTATTAAATCCATGATATTTGAATGAATTTGTGAATTATGAAATGTTGTTGTTAAACCCATGAAATTTGATTGAATTGTCAGAATGATGAAAATGTTGCTGTTTAACCCATGAACATTTTGCTTTTGAAATTTTGCTGTTGAAAATGTTACTGTTAAACCCATGATATTTAATTGAATTGTGGGAATGGTGAAATTGTTGCTCTTAAAACCATTAAAATTTGATAGAATTGAGTGATGATGAAAACACTGTTATTAAACCTATGGAATTTGATTGAATTGTGGGAATGATGAAATGTTGCTATTAAATCCATGAATTTGAATGAATTTTGTGAATTATGAAAATGTTGTTGTTAAACCCATGAAATTTGATTGAATTGTGTGAATGATGATGATTTTAATTTTAAACCGTGAAATTGATATATTTTATGAATGATGAAAATGTTATTGTTAAACCCATGAAATTTGATTGAATTGTGGGAATGATGAAAATGTTACTGTTAAACACATGATATTTGATTGAATTGTGGGAATAATGAAAATGTTGCTATTAATCCATGGAATTTGACTGAATTGTGTGAACTATAAAATGTTGTTGTTAAACCCATGAAATTTGATTGAATTGTGTGAATGATGAATTTTGTTGTTAACCCATGAAATTTGATTGAATTGTGTGAATGATGAAAATGTTGCTATTAATCCATGAAATTTGAATGAATTGTGTGAATTATGAAAATGATGTTGTTAAACCCATGAAATTTGATTGAATTGTGTGAATGATGAAAAAGTGCTATTACACCCGTGAAAATTGATTCATTTGTGGAAATGATGAAAATGTTGTTGTTAAACCCATGAAATTTGATAAAAGTTTGGAATGATGAAAATGTTATTGTTAAACCCATGAAATTCCATTGAATTGTGGGAATGATGAAATTTAGCTGTTCGAACCCATGAAATTTGATTGAATTGTGGGAATGATGAAAGTGTTGTTGTTAAACCCATGAATTTGATTGAATTGTGTAGTTATGAAAATGTTGCTATTAAACCCATGAATTTGATTGAATTGTGTCAATGATGAAAATGTTGTTGTTAAACCCATGAAAGTTGATTGAATTGTGAAAATGATGAAATTATTGTTGTTAAACTCATGATATTGGTTAAAGTGTGCGCATGATGAAATTGTTGTTGTTAAACCCATGAAATTTGATTTAATTGTGTGAATGATGAAGATTTTATTTTTAAAACCCATGCAATTTGATAGAATTTGTGAATGATGAAATGTTATTGTTAAACCCATGAAATTTGATTGAATTATAGGAATGATGAAAATGTTACTGTTAACCCATGATATTTGATTGAATTGTGGGAATGATGAAAATGTTGCTATTAAATCCATGATATTTGAATGAATTTTGTGAATTATGAAATGTTGTTGTTAAACCCATGAAATTTTATTGAATTGTCTGAATGATGAAAATGTTGCTGTTTAACCATGAACATTTTGCTTTTGAAATTTTGCTGTTGAAAATGTTACTGTTAAACCCATGATATTTAATTGAATTGTGGGAATGGTGAAATTGTTGCTCTTAAAACCATTAAAATTTGATAGAATTGAGTGATGATGAAAACACTGTTATTAAACCTATGGAATTTGATTGAATTGTGGGAATGATGAAAATGTTGCTATTAAATCCATGAAATTTGAATGAATTTTGTGAATTATGAAAATGTTGTTGTTAAACCCATGAAATTTGATTGAATTGTGTGAATGATGATGATTTTAATTTTAACCCATGAAATTGATATAATTTTGTGAATGATGAAAATGTTATTGTTAAACCCATGAAATTTGATTGAATGTGGGAATGATGAAAATGTTACTGTTAACACATGATATTTGATTGAATTGTGGAATAATGAAAATGTTGCTATTAAATCCATGGAATTTGACTGAATTGTGTGAACTATGAAAATGTTTTGTTAAACCCATGAAATTTGATTGAATTGTGTGAATGATGATGATTTTGTTGTTAACCCATGAATTTGATTGAATTGTGTGAATGATGAAAATGTTGCTATTAAATCCATGAAATTTGAATGAATTGTGTGAATTATGAAAATGATGTTGTTAAACCCATGAAATTTGATTGAATTGTGGGAATGATGATGATTTTGTTGTTAAACCCATGAAATTTGATTGAATTGTGGGAATGATGAAAGTGTTGTTGTTAAACCCATGAAATTTGATTGAATTGTGTAAGTTATGAAAATGTTGCTATTAAACCCATGAAATTTGATTGAATTAGGTCAATGATGAAAATGTTGTTGTTAAACCCATGAAAGTTGATTGAATTGTGAAAATGATGAAATTATTGTTGTTAAACTCATGAATATTGGTTAAAATGTGCGCATGATGAAATTGTTGTTGTTAAACCCATGAAATTTGATTTAATTGTGTGAATGATGAAGATTTTATTTTTAAACCCATGCAATTTGATAGAATTTTGTGAATGATGAAAATGTTATTGTTAAACCCATGAAATTTGATTGAATTGTAGGAATGATGAAAATGTTACTGTTAAACCCATGATATTTGATTGAATTGTGGGAATGATGAAAATGTTGCTATTAAATCCATGAAATTTGAATGAATTTTGTGAATTATGAAAATGTTGTTGTTAAACCCATGAAATTTTATTGAATTGTCTGAATGATGAAAATGTTGCTGTTTAACCCATGAACATTTTGCTTTTGAAATTTTGCTGTTGAAAATGTTACTGTTAAACCCATGATATTTAATTGAATTGTGGGAATGGTGAAATTGTTGCTCTTAAACCATTAAAATTTGATAGAATTGAGTGATGATGAAAACACTGTTATTAAACCTATGGAATTTGATTGAATTGTGGGAATGATGAAAATGTTGCTATTAAATCCATGAAATTTGAATGAATTTTGTGAATTATGAAAATGTTGTTGTTAAACCCATGAAATTTGATTGAATTGTGTGAATGATGATGATTTTAATTTTAAACCCATGAAATTGATATAATTTTGTGAATGATGAAAATGTTATTGTTAAACCATGAAATTTGATTGAATTGTGGGAATGATGAAAATGTTACTGTTAAACACATGATATTTGATTGAATTGTGGGAATAATGAAAATGTTGCTATTAAATCCATGGAATTTGACTGAATTGTGTGAACTATAAAAATGTTGTTGTTAAACCCATGAAATTTGATTGAATTGTGTGAATGATGATGATTTTGTTGTTAAACCCATGAAATTTGATTGAATTGTGTGAATGATGAAAATGTTGCTATTAAATCCATGAAATTTGAATGAATTGTGTGAATTATGAAAATGATGTTGTTAACCCATGAAATTTGATTGAATTGTGGGAATGATGATGATTTTGTTGTTAAACCCATGAATTTGATTGAATTGTGGAATGATGAAAGTGTTGTTGTTAAACCCATGAAATTTGATTGATTGTGTAAGTTATGAAAATGTTGCTATTAAACCCATGAATTTGATTGAATTAGGTCAATGATGAAATGTTGTTGTTAAACCCATGAAAGTTGATTGAATTGTGAAATGATGAAATTATTGTTGTTAACTCATGAATAATTGGTTAAAATGTGCGCATGATGAAATTGTTGTTTGTTAAACCCATGAAATTTGATTTAATGTGTGAATGATGAAGATTTTATTTTTAAACCCATGCAATTTGATAGAATTTTGGAATGATGAAAATGTTATTGTTAAACCCATGAATTTGATTGAATTGTAGGAATGATGAAATGTTACTGTTAAACCCATGATATTTGATTGAATTGTGGGAATGATGAAAATGTTGCTATTAATCCATGATATTTGAATGAATTTTGTGAATTATGAATTTGTTGTTAAAACCCATGAAATTTTATTGAATTGTCTGAATGATGAAAATGTTGCTGTTTAACCCATGAACATTTTGCTTTTGAATTTTGCTGTTGAAAATGTTACTGTTAAACCCATGATATTTAATTGAATTGTGGGAATGGTGAAATTGTTGCTCTTAAACCATTAAAATTTGATAGAATTGAGTGATGATGAAAACACTGTTATTAAACCTATGGAATTTGATTGAATTGTGGAATGATGAAATGTTGCTATTAAATCCATGAAATTTGAATGAATTTTGTGAATTATGAAAATGTTGTTGTTAAACCCATGAAATTTGATTGAATTGTGTGAATGATGATGATTTTAATTTTAAACCCATGAAATTGATATAATTTTGAATGATGAAAATGTTATTGTTAAACCCATGAAATTTGTTGATTGAATTGTGGAATGATGAAAATGTTACTGTTAAACACATGATATTTGATTGAATTGTGGAATGATGAAAATGTTGCTATTAAATCCATGGAATTTGACTGAATTGTGTGAACTATAAAATGTTGTTGTTAAACCCATGAAATTTGATTGAATTGTGTGAATGATGATGATTTTGTTGTTAACCCCTGAATTTGATTGAATTGTGTGAATGATGAAATGTTGCTATTAAATCCATGAAATTTGATGAATTTTGTGAATTATGAAAATGATGTTGTTAAACCCATGAAATTTGATTGAATTGTGGGAATGATGATTTTGTTGTAAACCCATGAAATTTGATTGAATTGTGGAATGAGAAAGTGTTGTTGTTAAACCCATGAAATTTGATTGAATTGTGTAATTATGAAAATGTTGCTATTAAACCCATGAAATTTGATTGAATTGTGTCAATGATGAAATGTTGTTGTTAACCCATGAAAGTTGATTGAATTGTGAAAATGATGAAATTATTGTTGTTAACTCATGAAATTGGTTAAAATGTGCGCATGATGAAATGTTGTTGTTAAACCCATGAAATTTGATTTAATTGTGTGAATGATGAAGATTTATTTTTAACCATGCAATTTGATAGAATTTTGTGAATGATGAAATGTTATTGTTAAACCCATGAATTTGATTGAATTGTAGGAATGATGAAAATGTTACTGTTAAACCCATGATATTTGATTGAATTGTGGGAATGATGAAAATGTTGCTATTAAATCCATGATATTTGAATGAATTTTGTGAATTATGAAAATGTTGTTGTTAAACCCATGAATTTTATTGAATTGTCTGAATGATGAAAATGTTGCTGTTTAACCCCTGAACATTTTGCTTTTGAAATTTTGCTGTTGAAATGTTACTGTTAAACCCATGATATTAATTGAATTGTGGAATGGTGAAATTGTTGCTCTTAAAACCATTAAAATTTGATAGAATTGAGTGATGATGAAACACTGTTATTAAACCTATGGAATTTGATTGAATTGTGGGAATGATGAAAATGTTGCTATTAAATCCATGAATTTGAATGAATTTTGTGAATTATGAAAATGTTGTTGTTAAACCCATGAAATTTGATTGAATTGTGTGAATGATGATGATTTTAATTTTAAACCCATGAAATTGATATAATTTTGTGAATGATGAAAATGTTATTGTTAAACCCATGAAATTTGATTGAATTGTGGAATGATGAAAATGTACTGTTAACACATGATATTTGATTGAATTGTGGGAATAATGAAAATGTTGCTATTAATCCATGGAATTTGACTGAATTGTGTGAACTATAAAAATGTTGTTGTTAAACCCATGAATTTGATTGAATTGTGTGAATGATGATGATTTTGTTGTTAAACCCATGAAATTTGATTGAATTGTGTGAATGATGAAATGTTGCTATTAAATCCATGAAATTTGAATGAATTGTGTGAATATGAAAATGATGTTGTTAAACCCATGAAATTTGATTGAATTGTGGGAATGATGATGATTTTGTTGTTAAACCCATGAAATTTGATTGAATTGTGGGAATGATGAAAGTGTTGTTGTTAAACCCATGAAATTTGATTGAATTGTGTAAGTTATGAAATGTTGCTATTAACCCATGAAATTTGATTGAATTAGTGCAATGATGAAAATGTTGTTGTTAACCCATGAAGTTGATTGAATTGTGAAAATGATGAAATTATTGTTGTTAAACTCATGAATATTGGTTAAAATGTGCGCATGATGAAATTGTTGTTGTTAAACCCATGAAATTTGATTTAATTGTGTGAATGATGAAGATTTTATTTTAAACCCATGCAATTTGATAGAATTTTGAATGATGAAATGTTATTGTTAACCCATGAAATTTGATTGAATTGTAGGAATGATGAAATGTTACTGTTAAACCCATGATATTTGATTGAATTGTGGGAATGATGAAAATGTTGCTATTAATCCATGATATTTGAATGAATTTTGTGAATTATGAAAATGTTGTTGTTAAACCCATGAAATTTTATTGAATTGTCTGAATGATGAAATGTTGCTGTTTAACCCATGAACATTTTGCTTTTGAAATTTTGCTGTTGAAAATGTTACTGTTAAACCCATGATATTTATTGAATTGTGGGAATGGTGAAATTGTTGCTCTTAAAACCATTAAAATTTGATAGAATTGAGTGATGATGAAAACACTGTTATTAAACCTATGGAATTTGATTGAATTGTGGGAATGATGAAATGTTGCTATTAAATCCATGAAATTTGAATGAATTTTGTGAATTATGAAAATGTTGTTGTTAAACCCATGAAATTTGATTGAATTGTGTGAATGATGATGATTTTAATTTTAAACCCATGAAATTGATATAATTTTGTGAATGATGAAAATGTTATTGTTAAACCCATGAAATTTGATTGAATTGGTGAATGATGAAAATGTTACTGTTAAACACATGATAATTGATTGAATTGTGGGAATAATGAAAATGTTGCTATTAAATCCATGGAATTTGACTGAATTGTGTGAACTATAAAATGTTGTTGTTAAACCCATGAAATTTGATTGAATTGTGTGAATGATGATGATTTTGTTGTTAAACCCCTGAAATTTGATTGAATTGTGTGAATGATAAAATGTTGCTATTAAATCCATGAAATTTGAATGAATTGTGTGAATTATGAAAATGTTGTTTTTAAACCCATGAAATTTGATTGAATTGTGGAATGATGATGATTTTGTTGTTAAACCCATGAAATTTGATTGAATTGTGGAATGATGAAGTGTTGTTGTTAAACCCATGAAATTTGATTGAATTGTGTAATTATGAAATGTTGCTATTAAACCCATGAAATTTGATTGAATTAGTCAATGATGAAAATGTTGTTGTTAAACCCATGAAAGTTGATTGAATTGTGAAAATGATGAATTATTGTTGTTAAACTCATGAAATTGGTTTAAAATTGTGCATGATGAAATTGTTGTTGTTAAACCCATGAAATTTGATTTAATTGTGTGAATGATGAAGATTTTATTTTTAAACCCATGCAATTTGATAGAATTTTTGTGAATGATGAAATGTTATTGTTAAACCCATGAAATTTGATTGAATTGTAGGAATGATGAAATGTTACTGTTAAACCATGATATTTGATTGAATTGTGGAATGATGAAAATGTTGCTATTAAATCCATGATATTTGAATGAATTTTTGAATTATGAAAATGTTGTTGTTAAACCCATGAAATTTGATTGAATTGTCTGAATGATGAAAATGTTGCTGTTTAACCCATGAACATTTTGCTTTGAAATTTTGCTATTGAAAATGTTACTGTTAAACCCATGATATTTAATTGAATTGTGGGAATGGTGAAATTGTTGCTCTTAAAACCATTAAAATTTGATAGAATTGAGTGATGATGAAAACACTGTTATTAAACCTATGGAATTTGATTGAATTGTGGAATGATGAAAATGTTGCTATTAATCCATGAATTTGAATGATTTTGTGAATTATGAAAATGTTGTTGTTAAACCCATGAAATTTGATTGAATTGTGTGAATGATGATGATTTTAATTTAAAACCCATGAAATTGATATAATTTTGTGAATGATGAAAATGTTATTGTTAAACCCATGAAATTTGATTGAATTGTGGGAATGATGAAAATGTTACTGTTAAACACATGATATTTGATTGAATTGTGGGAATAATGAAATGTTGCTATTAATCCATGGAATTTGCTGAATTGTGTGAACTATAAAAATGTTGTTGTTAAACCCATGAAATTTGATTGAATTGTGTGAATGATGATGATTTTGTTTTAAACCCATGAAATTTGATTGAATTGTGTGAATGATGAAAATGTTGCTATTAAATCCATGAAATTTGAATGAATTGTGTGAATTATGAAAATGATGTTGTTAAACCCTTGAAATTTGATTGAATTGTGGGAATGATGATGATTTTGTTGTTAACCCATGAAATTTGATTGAATTGTCTGAATGATGAAAATGTTGCTGTTTAAACCCATGAACATTTTGCTTTTAAAATTTTGCTGTTGAAAATGTTACTGTTAAACCCATGATATTTGATTGAATTGTGGGAATGATGAAATTGTTGCTGTTAAACCCATGAAAATTAAATGAATTTTGGAAATAAAGAAAATGTTACTGTTAAAACCATGAATTTGATAGAATTTTGTGAATGATGAAATGTTTTTGTTAAACCATGAAATTTTGTTGTTGAAATGTTACTGTTAAACCATGATATTTGATTGAATTGTGGAATGATGAAAATGTTGTATTAAATCCATGAAATTTGATTAAATTGTGTGAATTATGAAAATGTTGTTGTTAAACCCATGAAATTTGATTGAATTGTGTGAATGATGATGATTTTGTTGTTAAAACCATGAAATTTGATTGAATTGTCTGAATGATGAAAATGTTGCTGTTTAACCCATGAACATTTTGCTTTTGAAATTTGCTGTTGAAAATGTTACTGTTAAACCAAAGATATTTGATTGAATTGTGGGAATGGTGAAATTGTTTCTCTTAAACCATTAAATTTGATTGAATTGAGTGAATGATGAAACACTGTTATTAAACCTATGGAATTTGATTGAATTGTGGGAATGATGAAGATTTTATTTTTAAACCCATGAAATTTGATAGAATTTTGTGAATGATGAAAATGTATTTGTTAAACCCATGAAATTCCATTGAATTGTGGGAATGATGAAAATTTAGCTGTTACGACACCCATGAAATTTGATGGAATTGTAGAATGATGAAAGTGTTGTTGTTAAACCCATGAAATTTGATTGAATTGTGTGAATGATGAGAATTTTGTTCTTAGACCTAAGAAATTTGATTGAATTGTGTGAATGATGAAAATGTTGCTATTAAATCCATGAAATTTGAATGAATTGTGTGAATTATGAAAATGTTGTTGTTAAACCCATGAAATTTGATTGAATTGTGTGAATGATGGATGTACATGCTATTACACCCGTGAAATTGATTCATTTGTGGATATGATGAAAATGTTGTTGTTAACCCATGAAATTTGATAAAAGTTTGGAATGATGAAATGTTATTGTTAAACCCATGAATTCCATTGAATTGTGGGAATGATGAAAATTTTAGCTGTTCGAACCCATGAAATTTGATTGAATTGTGGGAATGAAAAAATGTTGTTGTTAAACCCATGAAATTTGATTGAATTGTGTAAATATGAAATGTTGCTATTAAACCCATGAATTTGATTGAATCGTGTCAATGATGAAAATGTTGTTTTAAACCCATGAAAGTTGATTGAATGTGAAATGATGAAATTATTTTTGTTAAACTCATGAAAATTGGTTAAAATGTGCGCATGATGAAATTGTTGTTGTTAAACCCATGAAATTTGATTTAATTGTGTGAATGATGAAGATTTTAATTTTAAACCCATGCAATTTGATAGAATTTCGTGAATGATGAAATTGTTATTGTTAAACCCATGAAATTTGATTGAATTGTAGGAATGATGAAAATGTTACTGTTAAACCCATGATATTTGATTGAATTGTGGGAATGATGAAAATGTTGCTATTAAATCCATGATATTTGAATGAATTTTGTGAATTATGAAATGTTGTTGTTAAACCCATGAAATTTGATTGAATTGTCTGAATGATGAAAATGTTGCTGTTTAAACCCATGAACATTTTGCTTTTGAAATTTTGCTGTTGAAAATGTTACTGTTAAACCCATGATATTTAATTGAATTGTGGGAATGGTGAAATTGTTGCTCTTAAAACCATTAAAATTTGATAGAATTGAGTGATGATGAAAACACTGTTATTAACCTATGGAATTTGATTGAATTGTGGGAATGATGAAATGTTGCTATTAAATCCATGAAATTTGAATGAATTTTGTGAATTATGAAAATGTTGTTGTTAAACCCATGAAATTTGATTGAATTGTGTGAATGATGATGATTTTAATTTTAAACCCATGAAATTGATATAATTTGTGAATGATGAAAATGTTATTGTTAACCCATGAAATTTGATTGAATTGTGGGAATGATGAAAATGTTACTGTTAAACACATGATATTTGATTGAATTGTGGGAATAATGAAAATGTTGCTATTAAATCCATGGAATTTGACTGAATTGGTGTGAACTATAAAATGTTGTTGTTAAACCCATGAAATTTGATTGAATTGTGTGAATGATGATGATTTTGTTGTTAAACCCATGAATTTGATTGAATTGTGTGAATGATGAAATATTGCTATTAAATCCATGAAATTTGAATGATTGTGTGAATTATGAAATGTTGTTGTTAAACCCATGAAATTTGATTGAAGTGGTGTGAATGAGACTACAGTGCTATACACCCGTGAAAATTGATTCATTGTGGATATGATGAAAATGTTGTTGTTAAACCCATGAAATTTGATAAAAGTTTTGGAATGATGAAAATGTTATTGTTAAACCCATGAAATTCCATTGAATTGTGGGAATGATGAAATTTATGCTGTTCGAAACCCATGAAATTTGATTGAATTGTGGGAATGAAGAAAGTGTTGTTGTTAACCCATGAATTTGATTGAATTGTGTAAATTATGAAAATGTTGCTATTAACCCCATGAAATTGATTGAATCGTGCAATGATGAAAATGTTGTTTTTAAACCCATGAAAGTTGATTGAATTGTGAATATGATGAAATTATTTTTGTTAAACTCATGAAATTGGTTAAAATGTGCGCATGATGAAATTGTTGTTGTTAAACCCATGAATTTGATTTAATTGTGTGAATGATGAAGATTTTAATTTTAAAACCATGCAATTTGATAGAATTTCGTGAATGATGAAATTGTTATTGTTAAACCCATGAATTTGATTGAATTGTAGGAATGATGAAATGTTACTGTTAACCCATGATATTTGATTGAATTGTGGAATGATGAAAATGTTGCTATTAAATCCATGATATTTGAATGAATTTTGTGAATTATGAAAATGTTGTTTTTAAACCCATGAAATTTGATTGAATTGTCAGAATGATGAAATGTTGCTGTTTAACCCCATGAACATTTTGCTTTTGAAATTTTGCTGTTGAAAATGTTACTGTTAACCCATGATATTTAATTGAATTGTGGGAATGGTGAAATTGTTGCTCTTAAAACCATTAAAATTTGATAGAATTGAGTGATGATAAAACACTGTTATTAAACCCTATGGAATTTGATTGAATTGTGGGAATGATGAAAAGTTGCTATTAAATCCATTTAATTTGAATGATTTTGTGAATTATGAAAATGTTTAGTTAAACCCATGAAATTTGATTGAATTGTGTGAATGATGATGATTTTAATTTTAAACCCATGAAATTGATATAATTTTGTGAATGATGAAATGTTATTGTTAACCCATGAAATTTGATTGAATTGTGGGATGATGAAAATGTTACTGTTAACACATGATATTTGATTGAATTTTGGAATAATGAAAATGTTGCTATTAATCCATGAATTGACTGAATTGTGTGAACTATAAAAATGTTGTTGTTAAACCCATGAAATTTGATTGAATTGTGTGAATGATGATGATTTTGTTGTTAAACCCATGAAATTTGATTGAATTGTGTGAATGATGAAAATGTTGCTATTAAATCCATGAAATTTGAATGAATGTGTGAATTATGAAATGATGTTGTTAAACCCATGAAATTTGATTGAATGTGGGGAATGATGATGATTTTGTTGTTAAACCCATGAAATTTGATTGAATTGTCTGAATGATGAAAATGTTGCTGTTTAACCCATGAAATTTGATAAAAGTTTGAATGATGAAAATGTTATTGTTAAACCCATGAAATTCCATTGAATTGTGGGAATGATGAAAATTTAGCTGTTCGACCCATGAAATTGATTGAATTGTGGGAATGAAGAAAGTGTGTTGTTTTAAACCATGAAATTTGATTGAATTGTGTAAATATGAAAATGTTGCTATTAAACCCATGAAATTTGATTGAATCGTGTCAATGATGAAAATGTTGTTTTAAACCCATGAAAGTTGATTGAATTGTGAAATGATGAAATTATTTTGTTAAACTCATGTGAAATTGGTTAAAATGTGCGCATGATGAAATTGTTGTTGTTAAACCCATGAAATTGATTTAATTTGTGAATGATGAAGATTTTATTTTTAAAACCATGCAATTTGATAGAATTTCGAATGATGAAAATTGTTATGTTAAACCCATGAAATTTGATTGAATTGTAGGAATGATGAAAATGTTACTGTTAAACCCATGATATTTGATTGAATTGTGGGAATGATGAAAATGTTGCTATTAAATCCATGATATTTGAATGAATTTTGTGAATTATGAAAATGTTGTTGTTAAACCCATGAAATTTGATTGAATTGTCAGAATGATGAAAATGTTGCTGTTTAACCCATGAACATTTTGCTTTTGAAATTTTGCTGTTGAAAATGTTACTGTTAAACCCATGATATTTAATTGAATTGTGGGAATGGTGAAATTGTTGCTCTTAAAACCATTAAAATTTGATAGAATTGAGTGATGATGAAAACACTGTTATTAAACCTATGGAATTTGATTGAATTGTGGGAATGATGAAATGTTGCTATAAATCCATGAAATTTGAATGAATTTTGTGAATTATGAAAATGTTGTTGTTAAACCCATGAAATTGATTGAATTGTGTGAATGATGATGATTTTAATTTAAACCCATGAAATTGATATAATTTTGTGAATGATGAAAATGTTATTGTTAAACCCATGAAATTGATTGAATTGTGGGAATGATGAAAATGTTACTGTTAAACACATGATATTTGATTGAATTGTGGGAATAATGAAAATGTTGCTATTAAATCCATGGAATTTGACTGAATTGTGTGAACTATAAATGTGTGTTTAAACCATGAAATTTGATTGAATTGTGTGAATGATGATGATTTTGTTGTTAAACCCATGAAATTTGATTGAATTGTGTGAATGATGAAAATGTTGCTATTAAATCCATGAAATTTGAATGAATTGTGTGAATTATGAAAATGATGTTGTTAAACCCATGAAATTTGATTGAATTGTGGGAATGATGATGATTTTGTTGTTAAACCCATGAAATTGATTGAATTGTCTGAATGATGAAAATGTTGCTGTTTACCCATGAAATTTTGCTTTTAAAATTTGCTGTTGAAAATGTTACTGTTAAACCCATGATATTTGATTGAATTGTGGGAATGATGAAATTGTTGCTGTTTAACCCATGAAATTTAAATGAATTTGGAAATAAAGAAAATGTTACTGTTAAAACCATGAAATTTGATAGAATTTTGTGAATGATGAAAATGTTTTTTTAAACCAATGAAATTTTGTTGTTGAAAATGTTACTGTTAAACCCATGATATTTGATTGAATTGTGGGAATGATGAAAATGTTGTATTAAATCCATGAATTTGATTAAATTGTGTGAATTATGAAAATGTTGTTGTTAAACCCATGAAATTTGATTGAATTGTGTGAATGATGATGATTTTGTTGTTAAAACCATGAAATTTGATTGAATTGTCTGAATGATGAAAATGTTGTTGTTTAACCCATGAACATTTTGCTTTTGAAATTTTGCTGTTGAAAATGTTACTGTTAAACCAAAGATATTTGATTGAATTGTGGGAATGGTGAAATTGTTGCTCTTAAAACCATTAAAATTTGATTGAATTGAGTGAATGATGAAAACACTGTTATTAAACCTATGGAATTTGATTGAATTGTGGGAATGATGAAGATTTTATTTTAAAACCCATGAAATTTGATAGAATTTTGTGAATGATGAAAATGTTATTGTTAAACCCATGAAATTCCATTGAATTGTGGGAATGATGAAAATTTAGCTGTTCGAACCCATGAAATTTGATGGAATTGTAGGAATGATGAAAGTGTTGTTGTTAAACCCATGAAATTTGATTGAATTGTGTGAATGATGAGGATTTTGTTCTTAGACCTAAGAAATTTGATTGAATTGTGTGAATGATGAAAATGTTGCTATTAAATCCATGAAATTTGAATGAATTGTGTGAATTATGAAAATGTTGTTGTTAAACCCATGAAATTTGATTGAATTGTGTGAATGATGAGAACAGTGCTATTACACCCGTGAAAATTGATTCATTTGTGGATATGATGAAAATGTTGTTGTTAAACCCATGAAATTTGATAAAAGTTTTGGAATGATGAAAATGTTATTGTTAAACCCATGAAATTCCATTGAATTGTGGGAATGATGAAAATTTAGCTGTTCGAACCCATGAAATTTGATTGAATTGTGGGAATGAAGAAAGTGTTGTTGTTAAACCCATGAAATTTGATTGAATTGTGTAAATTATGAAAATGTTGCTATTAAACCCATGAAATTTGATTGAATCGTGTCAATGATGAAAATGTTGTTTTAAACCCATGAAAGTTGATTGAATTGTGAAAATGATGAAATTATTTTTGTTAAACTCATGAAAATTGGTTAAAATGTGCGCATGATGAAATTGTTGTTGTTAAACCCATGAAATTTGATTTAATTGTGTGAATGATGAAGATTTTAGTTTTAAAACCATGCAATTTGATAGAATTTCGTGAATGATGAAATTGTTATTGTTAAACCCATGAAATTTGATTGAATTGTAGGAATGATGAAAATGTTACTGTTAAACCCATGATATTTGATTGAATTGTGGGAATGATGAAAATGTTGCTATTAAATCCATGATATTTGAATGAATTTTGTGAATTATGAAAATGTTGTTGTTAAACCCATGAAATTTGATTGAATTGTCAGAATGATGAAAATGTTGCTGTTTAACCCATGAACATTTTGCTTTTGAAATTTTGCTGTTGAAAATGTTACTGTTAAACCCATGATATTTAATTGAATTGTGGGAATGGTGAAATTGTTGCTCTTAAAACCATTAAAATTTGATAGAATTGAGTGATGATGAAAACACTGTTATTAAACCTATGGAATTTGATTGAATTGTGGGAATGATGAAAATGTTGCTATTAAATCCATGAAATTTGAATGAATTTTGTGAATTATGAAAATGTTGTTGTTAAACCCATGAAATTTGATTGAATTGTGTGAATGATGATGATTTTAATTTTAAACCCATGAATTGATATAATTTTGTGAATGATGAAAATGTTATTGTTAAACCCATGAAATTTGATTGAATTGTGGGAATGATGAAAATGTTACTGTTAAACACATGATATTGATTGAATTGTGGGAATAATGAAAATGTTGCTATTAAATCCATGGAATTTGACTGATTTGTGTGAACTATAAAAATGTTGTTGTTAAACCCATGAAATTTGATTGAATTGTGTGAATGATGATGATTTTGTTGTTAAACCCATGAAATTTGATTGAATTGTGTGAATGATGAAAATGTTGCTATTAAATCCATGAAATTTGAATGAATTGTGTGAATTATGAAAATGATGTTGTTAAACCCATGAAATTTGATTGAATTGTGGGAATGATGATGATTTTGTTGTTAAACCCATGAAATTGATTGAATTGTCTGAATGATGAAAATGTTGCTGTTTAACCCATGAACATTTTGCTTTTAAAATTTTGCTGTTGAAAATGTTACTGTTAAACCCATGATATTTGATTGAATTGTGGGAATGATGAAATTGTTGCTGTTAAACCCATGAAATTTAAATGAATTTTGGAAATAAAGAAAATGTTACTGTTAAAACCATGAAATTTGATAGAATTTTGTGAATGATGAAAATGTTTTTGTTAAACCAACGAAATTTTGTTGTTGAAAATGTTACTGTTAAACCCATGATATTTGATTGAATTGTGGGAATGATGAAAATGTTGTATTAAATCCATGAAATTTGATTAAATTGTGTGAATTATGAAAATGTTGTTGTTAAACCCATGAAATTTGATTGAATTGTGTGAATGATGATGATTTTGTTGTTAAAACCATGAAATTTGATTGAATTGTCTGAATGATGAAAATGTTGTTGTTTAACCCATGAACATTTTGCTTTTGAAATTTTGCTGTTGAAAATGTTACTGTTAAACTAAAGATATTTGATTGAATTGTGGGAATGGTGAAATTGTTGCTCTTAAAACCATTAAAATTTGATTGAATTGAGTGAATGATGAAAACACTGTTATTAAACCTATGGAATTTGATTGAATTGTGGGAATGATGAAGATTTTATTTTTAAACCCATGAAATTTGATAGAATTTTGTGAATGATGAAAATGTTATTGTTAAACCCATGAAATTCCATTGAATTGTGGGAATGATGAAAATTTAGCTGTTCGAACCCATGAAATTTGATGGAATTGTAGGAATGATGAAAGTGTTGTTGTTAAACCCATGAAATTTGATTGAATTGTGTGAATGATGAGGATTTTGTTCTTAGACCTAAGAAATTTGATTGAATTGTGTGAATGATGAAAATGTTGCTATTAAATCCATGAAATTTGAATGAATTGTGTGAATTATGAAAATGTTGTTGTTAAACCCATGAAATTTGATTGAATTGTGTGAATGATGAGAACAGTGCTATTACACCCGTGAAAATTGATTCATTTGTGGATATGATGAAAATGTTGTTGTTAAACCCATGAAATTTGATAAAAGTTTTGGAATGATGAAAATGTTATTGTTAAACCCATGAAATTCCATTGAATTGTGGGAATGATGAAAATTTAGCTGTTCGAACCCATGAAATTTGATTGAATTGTGGGAATGAAGAAAGTGTTGTTGTTAAACCCATGAAATTTGATTGAATTGTGTAAATTATGAAAATGTTGCTATTAAACCCATGAAATTTGATTGAATCGTGTCAATGATGAAAATGTTGTTTTAAACCCATGAAAGTTGATTGAATTGTGAAAATGATGAAATTATTTTTGTTAAACTCATGAAAATTGGTTAAAATGTGCGCATGATGAAATTGTTGTTGTTAAACCCATGAAATTTGATTTAATTGTGTGAATGATGAAGATTTTAGTTTTAAAACCATGCAATTTGATAGAATTTCGTGAATGATGAAATTGTTATTGTTAAACCCATGAAATTTGATTGAATTGTAGGAATGATGAAAATGTTACTGTTAAACCCATGATATTTGATTGAATTGTGGGAATGATGAAAATGTTGCTATTAAATCCATGATATTTGAATGAATTTTGTGAATTATGAAAATGTTGTTGTTAAACCCATGAAATTTGATTGAATTGTCAGAATGATGAAAATGTTGCTGTTTAACCCATGAACATTTTGCTTT
Organism: Lathyrus oleraceus; assembly: GCF_024323335.1. NCBI lineage: Eukaryota > Viridiplantae > Streptophyta > Magnoliopsida > Fabales > Fabaceae > Lathyrus > Lathyrus oleraceus. The sequence goes on from NW_026112977.1 coordinate 25,769, forward strand.
TGAAATTTTGCTGTTGAAAATGTTACTGTTAAACCCATGATATTTAATTGAATTGTGGGAATGGTGAAATTGTTGCTCTTAAAACCATTAAAATTTGATAGAATTGAGTGATGATGAAAACACTGTTATTAAACCTATGGAATTTGATTGAATTGTGGGAATGATGAAAATGTTGCTATTAAATCCATGAAATTTGAATGAATTTTGTGAATTATGAAAATGTTGTTGTTAAACCCATGAAATTTGATTGAATTGTGTGAATGATGATGATTTTAATTTTAAACCCATGATATTGATATAATTTTGTGAATGATGAAAATGTTATTGTTAAACCCATGAAATTTGATTGAATTGTGGGAATGATGAAAATGTTACTGTTAAACACATGATATTTGATTGAATTGTGGGAATAATGAAAATGTTGCTATTAAATCCATGGAATTTGACTGATTTGTGTGAACTATAAAAATGTTGTTGTTAAACCCATGAAATTTGATTGAATTGTGTGAATGATGATGATTTTGTTAAACCCATGAAATTTGATTGAATTGTGTGAATGATGAAAATGTTGCTATTAAATCCATGAAATTTGAATGAATTGTGTGAATTATGAAAATGATGTTGTTAAACCCATGAAATTTGATTGAATTGTGGGAATGATGATGATTTTGTTGTTAAACCCATGAAATTTGATTGAATTGTCTGAATGATGAAAATGTTGCTGTTTAACCCATGAACATTTTGCTTTTAAAATTTTGCTGTTGAAAATGTTACTGTTAAACCCATGATATTTGATTGAATTGTGGGAATGATGAAATTGTTGCTGTTAAACCCATGAAATTTAAATGAATTTTGGAAATAAAGAAAATGTTACTGTTAAAACCATGAAATTTGATAGAATTTTGTGAATGATGAAAATGTTTTTGTTAAACCAACGAAATTTTGTTGTTGAAAATGTTACTGTTAAACCCATGATATTTGATTGAATTGTGGGAATGATGAAAATGTTGTATTAAATCCATGAAATTTGATTAAATTGTGTGAATTATGAAAATGTTGTTGTTAAACCCATGAAATTTGATTGAATTGTGTGAATGATGATGATTTTGTTGTTAAAACCATGAAATTTGATTGAATTGTCTTAATGATGAAAATGTTGTTGTTTAACCCATGAACATTTTGCTTTTGAAATTTTGCTGTTGAAAATGTTACTGTTAAACTAAAGATATTTGATTGAATTGTGGGAATGGTGAAATTGTTGCTCTTAAAACCATTAAAATTTGATTGAATTGAGTGAATGATGAAAACACTGTTATTAAACCTATGGAATTTGATTGAATTGTGGGAATGATGAAGATTTTATTTTTAAACCCATGAAATTTGATAGAATTTTGTGAATGATGAAAATGTTATTGTTAAACCCATGAAATTCCATTGAATTGTGGGAATGATGAAAATTTAGCTGTTCGAACCCATGAAATTTGATGGAATTGTAGGAATGATGAAAGTGTTGTTGTTAAACCCATGAAATTTGATTGAATTGTGTGAATGATGAGGATTTTGTTCTTAGACCTAAGAAATTTGATTGAATTGTGTGAATGATGAAAATGTTGCTATTAAATCCATGAAATTTGAATGAATTGTGTGAATTATGAAAATGTTGTTGATAAACCCATGAAATTTGATTGAATTGTGTGAATGATGAGAACAGTGCTATTACACCCGTGAAAATTGATTCATTTGTGGATATGATGAAAATGTTGTTGTTAAACCCATGAAATTTGATAAAAGTTTTGGAATGATGAAAATGTTATTGTTAAACCCATGAAATTCCATTGAATTGTGGGAATGATGAAAATTTAGCTGTTCGAACCCATGAAATTTGATTGAATTGTGGGAATGAAGAAAGTGTTGTTGTTAAACCCATGAAATTTGATTGAATTGTGTAAATTATGAAAATGTTGCTATTAAACCCATGAAATTTGATTGAATCGTGTCAATGATGAAAATGTTGTTTTAAACCCATGAAAGTTGATTGAATTGTGAAAATGATGAAATTATTTTTGTTAAACTCATGAAAATTGGTTAAAATGTGCGCATGATGAAATTGTTGTTGTTAAACCCATGAAATTTGATTTAATTGTGTGAATGATGAAGATTTTAGTTTTAAAACCATGCAATTTGATAGAATTTCGTGAATGATGAAATTGTTATTGTTAAACCCATGAAATTTGATTGAATTGTAGGAATGATGAAAATGTTACTGTTAAACCCATGATATTTGATTGAATTGTGGGAATGATGAAAATGTTGCTATTAAATCCATGATATTTGAATGAATTTTGTGAATTATGAAAATGTTGTTGTTAAACCCATGAAATTTGATTGAATTGTCAGAATGATGAAAATGTTGCTGTTTAACCCATGAACATTTTGCTTTTGAAATTTTGCTGTTGAAAATGTTACTGTTAAACCCATGATATTTAATTGAATTGTGGGAATGGTGAAATTGTTGCTCTTAAAACCATTAAAATTTGATAGAATTGAGTGATGATGAAAACACTGTTATTAAACCTATGGAATTTGATTGAATTGTGGGAATGATGAAAATGTTGCTATTAAATCCATGAAATTTGAATGAATTTTGTGAATTATGAAAATGTTGTTGTTAAACCCATGAAATTTGATTGAATTGTGTGAATGATGATGATTTTAATTTTAAACCCATGATATTGATATAATTTTGTGAATGATGAAAATGTTATTGTTAAACCCATGAAATTTGATTGAATTGTGGGAATGATGAAAATGTTACTGTTAAACACATGATATTTGATTGAATTGTGGGAATAATGAAAATGTTGCTATTAAATCCATGGAATTTGACTGATTTGTGTGAACTATAAAAATGTTGTTGTTAAACCCATGAAATTTGATTGAATTGTGTGAATGATGATGATTTTGTTGTTAAACCCATGAAATTTGATTGAATTGTGTGAATGATGAAAATGTTGCTATTAAATCCATGAAATTTGAATGAATTGTGTGAATTATGAAAATGATGTTGTTAAACCCATGAAATTTGATTGAATTGTGGGAATGATGATGATTTTGTTGTTAAACCCATGAAATTTGATTGAATTGTCTGAATGATGAAAATGTTGCTGTTTAACCCATGAACATTTTGCTTTTAAAATTTTGCTGTTGAAAATGTTACTGTTAAACCCATGATATTTGATTGAATTGTGGGAATGATGAAATTGTTGCTGTTAAACCCATGAAATTTAAATGAATTTTGGAAATAAAGAAAATGTTACTGTTAAAACCATGAAATTTGATAGAATTTTGTGAATGATGAAAATGTTTTTGTTAAACCAACGAAATTTTGTTGTTGAAAATGTTACTGTTAAACCCATGATATTTGATTGAATTGTGGGAATGATGAAAATGTTGTATTAAATCCATGAAATTTGATTAAATTGTGTGAATTATGAAAATGTTGTTGTTAAACCCATGAAATTTGATTGAATTGTGTGAATGATGATGATTTTGTTGTTAAAACCATGAAATTTGATTGAATTGTCTGAATGATGAAAATGTTGTTGTTTAACCCATGAAATTTGATTGAATTGAGTGAATGATGAAAACACTGTTATTAAACCTATGGAATTTGATTGAATTGTGGGAATGATGAAGATTTTATTTTTAAACCCATGAAATTTGATAGAATTTTGTGAATGATGAAAATGTTATTGTTAAACCCATGAAATTCCATTGAATTGTGGGAATGATGAAAATTTAGCTGTTCGAACCCATGAAATTTGATGGAATTGTAGGAATGATGAAAGTGTTGTTGTTAAACCCATGAAATTTGATTGAATTGTGTGAATGATGAGGATTTTGTTCTTAGACCTAAGAAATTTGATTGAATTGTGTGAATGATGAAAATGTTGCTATTAAATCCATGAAATTTGAATGAATTGTGTGAATTATGAAAATGTTGTTGATAAACCCATGAAATTTGATTGAATTGTGTGAATGATGAGAACAGTGCTATTACACCCGTGAAAATTGATTCATTTGTGGATATGATGAAAATGTTGTTGTTAAACCCATGAAATTTGATAAAAGTTTTGGAATGATGAAAATGTTATTGTTAAACCCATGAAATTCCATTGAATTGTGGGAATGATGAAAATTTAGCTGTTCGAACCCATGAAATTTGATTGAATTGTGGGAATGAAGAAAGTGTTGTTGTTAAACCCATGAAATTTGATTGAATTGTGTAAATTATGAAAATGTTGCTATTAAACCCATGAAATTTGATTGAATCGTGTCAATGATGAAAATGTTGTTTTAAACCCATGAAAGTTGATTGAATTGTGAAAATGATGAAATTATTTTTGTTAAACTCATGAAAATTGGTTAAAATGTGCGCATGATGAAATTGTTGTTGTTAAACCCATGAAATTTGATTTAATTGTGTGAATGATGAAGATTTTAGTTTTAAAACCATGCAATTTGATAGAATTTCGTGAATGATGAAATTGTTATTGTTAAACCCATGAAATTTGATTGAATTGTAGGAATGATGAAAATGTTACTGTTAAACCCATGATATTTGATTGAATTGTGGGAATGATGAAAATGTTGCTATTAAATCCATGATATTTGAATGAATTTTGTGAATTATGAAAATGTTGTTGTTAAACCCATGAAATTTGATTGAATTGTCAGAATGATGAAAATGTTGCTGTTTAACCCATGAACATTTTGCTTTTGAAATTTTGCTGTTGAAAATGTTACTGTTAAACCCATGATATTTAATTGAATTGTGGGAATGGTGAAATTGTTGCTCTTAAAACCATTAAAATTTGATAGAATTGAGTGATGATGAAAACACTGTTATTAAACCTATGGAATTTGATTGAATTGTGGGAATGATGAAAATGTTGCTATTAAATCCATGAAATTTGAATGAATTTTGTGAATTATGAAAATGTTGTTGTTAAACCCATGAAATTTGATTGAATTGTGTGAATGATGATGATTTTAATTTTAAACCCATGATATTGATATAATTTTGTGAATGATGAAAATGTTATTGTTAAACCCATGAAATTTGATTGAATTGTGGGAATGATGAAAATGTTACTGTTAAACACATGATATTTGATTGAATTGTGGGAATAATGAAAATGTTGCTATTAAATCCATGGAATTTGACTGATTTGTGTGAACTATAAAAATGTTGTTGTTAAACCCATGAAATTTGATTGAATTGTGTGAATGATGATGATTTTGTTGTTAAACCCATGAAATTTGATTGAATTGTGTGAATGATGAAAATGTTGCTATTAAATCCATGAAATTTGAATGAATTGTGTGAATTATGAAAATGATGTTGTTAAACCCATGAAATTTGATTGAATTGTGGGAATGATGATGATTTTGTTGTTAAACCCATGAAATTTGATTGAATTGTCTGAATGATGAAAATGTTGCTGTTTAACCCATGAACATTTTGCTTTTAAAATTTTGCTGTTGAAAATGTTACTGTTAAACCCATGATATTTGATTGAATTGTGGGAATGATGAAATTGTTGCTGTTAAACCCATGAAATTTAAATGAATTTTGGAAATAAAGAAAATGTTACTGTTAAAACCATGAAATTTGATAGAATTTTGTGAATGATGAAAATGTTTTTGTTAAACCAATGAAATTTTGTTGTTGAAAATGTTACTGTTAAACCCATGATATTTGATTGAATTGTGGGAATGATGAAAATGTTGTATTAAATCCATGAAATTTGATTAAATTGTGTGAATTATGAAAATGTTGTTGTTAAACCCATGAAATTTGATTGAATTGTGTGAATGATGATGATTTTGTTGTTAAAACCATGAAATTTGATTGAATTGTCTGAATGATGAAAATGTTGCTGTTTAACCCATGAACATTTTGCTTTTGAAATTTTGCTGTTGAAAATGTTACTGTTAAACCAAAGATATTTGATTGAATTGTGGGAATGGTGAAATTGTTGCTCTTAAAACCATTAAAATTTGATTGAATTGAGTGAATGATGAAAACACTGTTATTAAACCTATGGAATTTGATTGAATTGTGGGAATGATGAAGATTTTATTTTTAAACCCATGAAATTTGATAGAATTTTGTGAATGATGAAAATGTTATTGTTAAACCCATGAAATTCCATTGAATTGTGGGAATGATGAAAATTTAGCTGTTCGAACCCATGAAATTTGATGGAATTGTAGGAATGATGAAAGTGTTGTTGTTAAACCCATGAAATTTGATTGAATTGTGTGAATGATGAGGATTTTGTTCTTAGACCTAAGAAATTTGATTGAATTGTGTGAATGATGAAAATGTTGCTATTAAATCCATGAAATTTGAATGAATTGTGTGAATTATGAAAATGTTGTTGTTAAACCCATGAAATTTGATTGAATTGTGTGAATGATGAGAACAGTGCTATTACACCCGTGAAAATTGATTCATTTGTGGATATGATGAAAATGTTGTTGTTAAACCCATGAAATTTGATAAAAGTTTTGGAATGATGAAAATGTTATTGTTAAACCCATGAAATTCCATTGAATTGTGGGAATGATGAAAATTTAGCTGTTCGAACCCATGAAATTTGATTGAATTGTGGGAATGAAGAAAGTGTTGTTGTTAAACCCATGAAATTTGATTGAATTGTGTAAATTATGAAAATGTTGCTATTAAACCCATGAAATTTGATTGAATCGTGTCAATGATGAAAATGTTGTTTTAAACCCATGAAAGTTGATTGAATTGTGAAAATGATGAAATTATTTTTGTTAAACTCATGAAAATTGGTTAAAATGTGCGCATGATGAAATTGTTGTTGTTAAACCCATGAAATTTGATTTAATTGTGTGAATGATGAAGATTTTAGTTTTAAAACCATGCAATTTGATAGAATTTCGTGAATGATGAAATTGTTATTGTTAAACCCATGAAATTTGATTGAATTGTAGGAATGATGAAAATGTTACTGTTAAACCCATGATATTTGATTGAATTGTGGGAATGATGAAAATGTTGCTATTAAATCCATGATATTTGAATGAATTTTGTGAATTATGAAAATGTTGTTGTTAAACCCATGAAATTTGATTGAATTGTCAGAATGATGAAAATGTTGCTGTTTAACCCATGAACATTTTGCTTTTGAAATTTTGCTGTTGAAAATGTTACTGTTAAACCCATGATATTTAATTGAATTGTGGGAATGGTGAAATTGTTGCTCTTAAAACCATTAAAATTTGATAGAATTGAGTGATGATGAAAACACTGTTATTAAACCTATGGAATTTGATTGAATTGTGGGAATGATGAAAATGTTGCTATTAAATCCATGAAATTTGAATGAATTTTGTGAATTATGAAAATGTTGTTGTTAAACCCATGAAATTTGATTGAATTGTGTGAATGATGATGATTTTAATTTTAAACCCATGAAATTGATATAATTTTGTGAATGATGAAAATGTTATTGTTAAACCCATGAAATTTGATTGAATTGTGGGAATGATGAAAATGTTACTGTTAAACACATGATATTTGATTGAATTGTGGGAATAATGAAAATGTTGCTATTAAATCCATGGAATTTGACTGAATTGTGTGAACTATAAAAATGTTGTTGTTAAACCCATGAAATTTGATTGAATTGTGTGAATGATGATGATTTTGTTGTTAAACCCATGAAATTTGATTGAATTGTGTGAATGATGAAAATGTTGCTATTAAATCCATGAAATTTGAATGAATTGTGTGAATTATGAAAATGATGTTGTTAAACCCATGAAATTTGATTGAATTGTGGGAATGATGATGATTTTGTTGTTAAACCCATGAAATTTGATTGAATTGTCTGAATGATGAAAATGTTGCTGTTTAACCCATGAACATTTTGCTTTTAAAATTTTGCTGTTGAAAATGTTACTGTTAAACCCATGATATTTGATTGAATTGTGGGAATGATGAAATTGTTGCTGTTAAACCCATGAAATTTAAATGAATTTTGGAAATAAAGAAAATGTTACTGTTAAAACCATGAAATTTGATAGAATTTTGTGAATGATGAAAATGTTTTTGTTAAACCAATGAAATTTTGTTGTTGAAAATGTTACTGTTAAACCCATGATATTTGATTGAATTGTGGGAATGATGAAAATGTTGTATTAAATCCATGAAATTTGATTAAATTGTGTGAATTATGAAAATGTTGTTGTTAAACCCATGAAATTTGATTGAATTGTGTGAATGATGATGATTTTGTTGTTAAAACCATGAAATTTGATTGAATTGTCTGAATGATGAAAATGTTGTTGTTTAACCCATGAACATTTTGCTTTTGAAATTTTGCTGTTGAAAATGTTACTGTTAAACCAAAGATATTTGATTGAATTGTGGGAATGGTGAAATTGTTGCTCTTAAAACCATTAAAATTTGATTGAATTGAGTGAATGATGAAAACACTGTTATTAAACCTATGGAATTTGATTGAATTGTGGGAATGATGAAGATTTTATTTTTAAACCCATGAAATTTGATAGAATTTTGTGAATGATGAAAATGTTATTGTTAAACCCATGAAATTCCATTGAATTGTGGGAATGATGAAAATTTAGCTGTTCGAACCCATGAAATTTGATGGAATTGTAGGAATGATGAAAGTGTTGTTGTTAAACCCATGAAATTTGATTGAATTGTGTGAATGATGAGGATTTGTTCTTAGACCTAAGAAATTTGATTGAATTGTGTGAATGATGAAAATGTTGCTATTAAATCCATGAAATTTGAATGAATTGTGTGAATTATGAAAATGTTGTTGTTAAACCCATGAAATTTGATTGAATTGTGTGAATGATGAGAACAGTGCTATTACACCCGTGAAAATTGATTCATTTGTGGATATGATGAAAATGTTGTTGTTAAACCCATGAAATTTGATAAAAGTTTTGGAATGATGAAAATGTTATTGTTAAACCCATGAAATTCCATTGAATTGTGGGAATGATGAAAATTTAGCTGTTCGAACCCATGAAATTTGATTGAATTGTGGGAATGAAGAAAGTGTTGTTGTTAAACCCATGAAATTTGATTGAATTGTGTAAATTATGAAAATGTTGCTATTAAACCCATGAAATTTGATTGAATCGTGTCAATGATGAAAATGTTGTTTTAAACCCATGAAAGTTGATTGAATTGTGAAAATGATGAAATTATTTTTGTTAAACTCATGAAAATTGGTTAAAATGTGCGCATGATGAAATTGTTGTTGTTAAACCCATGAAATTTGATTTAATTGTGTGAATGATGAAGATTTTAGTTTTAAAACCATGCAATTTGATAGAATTTCGTGAATGATGAAATTGTTATTGTTAAACCCATGAAATTTGATTGAATTGTAGGAATGATGAAAATGTTACTGTTAAACCCATGATATTTGATTGAATTGTGGGAATGATGAAAATGTTGCTATTAAATCCATGATATTTGAATGAATTTTGTGAATTATGAAAATGTTGTTGTTAAACCCATGAAATTTGATTGAATTGTCAGAATGATGAAAATGTTGCTGTTTAACCCATGAACATTTTGCTTTTGAAATTTTGCTGTTGAAAATGTTACTGTTAAACCCATGATATTTAATTGAATTGTGGGAATGGTGAAATTGTTGCTCTTAAAACCATTAAAATTTGATAGAATTGAGTGATGATGAAAACACTGTTATTAAACCTATGGAATTTGATTGAATTGTGGGAATGATGAAAATGTTGCTATTAAATCCATGAAATTTGAATGAATTTTGTGAATTATGAAAATGTTGTTGTTAAACCCATGAAATTTGATTGAATTGTGTGAATGATGATGATTTTAATTTTAAACCCATGAAATTGATATAATTTTGTGAATGATGAAAATGTTATTGTTAAACCCATGAAATTTGATTGAATTGTGGGAATGATGAAAATGTTACTGTTAAACACATGATATTTGATTGAATTGTGGGAATAATGAAAATGTTGCTATTAAATCCATGGAATTTGACTGAATTGTGTGAACTATAAAAATGTTGTTGTTAAACCCATGAAATTTGATTGAATTGTGTGAATGATGATGATTTTGTTGTTAAACCCATGAAATTTGATTGAATTGTGTGAATGATGAAAATGTTGCTATTAAATCCATGAAATTTGAATGAATTGTGTGAATTATGAAAATGATGTTGTTAAACCCATGAAATTTGATTGAATTGTGGGAATGATGATGATTTTGTTGTTAAACCCATGAAATTTGATTGAATTGTCTGAATGATGAAAATGTTGCTGTTTAACCCATGAACATTTTGCTTTTAAAATTTTGCTGTTGAAAATGTTACTGTTAAACCCATGATATTTGATTGAATTGTGGGAATGATGAAATGTTGCTGTTAAACCCATGAAATTTAATGAATTTTGGAAATAAAGAAAATGTTACTGTTAAACCATGAAATTTGATAGAATTTTGTGAATGATGAAAATGTTTTGTTAAACCAATGAAATTTTGTTGTTGAAAATGTTACTGTTAAACCCATGATATTTGATTGAATTGTGGAATGATGAAAATGTTGTATTAAATCCATGAAATTGATTAAATTGTGTGAATTATGAAAATGTTGTTGTTAAACCCATGAATTTGATTGAATTGTGTGAATGATGATGATTTTGTTGTTAAAACCATGAAATTTGATTGAATTGTCTGAATGATGAAAATGTTGCTGTTTAACCCATGAACATTTTGCTTTTGAAATTTTGCTGTTGAAAATGTTACTGTTAAACCAAAGATATTTGATTGAATTGTGGAATGGTGAAATTGTTGCTCTTAAAACCATTAAAATTTGATTGAATTGAGTGAATGATGAAACACTGTTATTAAACCTATGGAATTTGATTGAATTGTGGGAATGATGAAGATTTATTTTTAAACCCATGAAATTTGATAGAATTTTGTGAATGATGAAAATGTTATTGTTAAACCCATGAAATTCCATTGAATTGTGGGAATGATGAAAATTTAGCTGTTCGAAACCATGAAATTTGATGGAATTGTAGGAATGATGAAAGTGTTGTTGTTAAACCCATGAATTTGATTGAATTGTGTGAATGATGAGGATTTTGTCTTAGACCTAAGAAATTTGATTGAATTGTGTGAATGATGAAAATGTTGCTATTAAATCCATGAAATTTGAATGAATTGTGTGAATTATGAAAATGTTGTTGTTAAACCCATGAAATTTGATTGAATTGTGTGAATGATGAGAACAGTGCTATTACACCCGTGAAAATTGATTCATTTGTGGATATGATGAAAATGTTGTTGTTAAACCCATGAAATTTGATAAAAGTTTTGGAATGATGAAAATGTTATTGTTAAACCCATGAAATTCCATTGAATTGTGGGAATGATGAAAATTTAGCTGTTCGAACCCATGAAATTTGATTGAATTGTGGGAATGAAGAAAGTGTTGTTGTTAAACCCATGAAATTTGATTGAATTGTGTAAATTATGAAAATGTTGCTATTAAACCCATGAAATTTGATTGAATCGTGTCAATGATGAAAATGTTGTTTTAAACCCATGAAAGTTGATTGAATTGTGAAAATGATGAAATTATTTTTGTTAAACTCATGAAAATTGGTTAAAATGTGCGCATGATGAAATTGTTGTTGTTAAACCCATGAAATTTGATTTAATTGTGTGAATGATGAAGATTTTAATTTTAAAACCATGCAATTTGATAGAATTTCGTGAATGATGAAATTGTTATTGTTAAACCCATGAAATTTGATTGAATTGTAGGAATGATGAAAATGTTACTGTTAAACCCATGATATTTGATTGAATTGTGGGAATGATGAAAATGTTGCTATTAAATCCATGATATTTGAATGAATTTTGTGAATTATGAAAATGTTGTTGTTAAACCCATGAAATTTGATTGAATTGTCTGAATGATGAAAATGTTGCTGTTTAACCCATGAACATTTTGCTTTTGAAATTTTGCTGTTGAAAATGTTACTGTTAAACCCATGATATTTAATTGAATTGTGGGAATGGTGAAATTGTTGCTCTTAAAACCATTAAAATTTGATAGAATTGAGTGATGATGAAAACACTGTTATTAAACCTATGGAATTTGATTGAATTGTGGGAATGATGAAAATGTTGCTATTAAATCCATGAAATTTGAATGAATTTTGTGAATTATGAAAATGTTGTTGTTAAACCCATGAAATTTGATTGAATTGTGTGAATGATGATGATTTTAATTTTAAACCCATGAAATTTATATAATTTGTGAATGATGAAAATGTTATTGTTAAACCCATGAAATTTGATTGAATTGTGGGAATGATGAAAATGTTACTGTTAAACACATGATATTTGATTGAATTGTGGGAATAATGAAAATGTTGCTATTAAATCCATGGAATTTGACTGAATTGTGTGAACTATAAAAATGTTGTTGTTAAACCCATGAAATTTGATTGAATTGTGTGAATGATGATGATTTTGTTGTTAAACCCATGAAATTTGATTGAATTGTGTGAATGATGAAAATGTTGCTATTAAATCCATGAAATTTGAATGAATTGTGTGAATTATGAAAATGATGTTGTTAAACCCATGAAATTTGATTGAATTGTGGGAATGATGAAAATTTTGTTGTTAAACCCATGAAATTTGATTGAATTGTCTGAATGATGAAAATGTTGCTGTTTAACCCATGAACATTTTGCTTTTAAAATTTTGCTGTTGAAAATGTTACTGTTAAACCCATGATATTTGATTGAATTGTGGGAATGATGAAATTGTTGCTGTTAAACCCATGAAATTTAAATGAATTTTCGAAATAAAGAAATGTTACTGTTAAAACCATGAAATTTGATAGAATTTTGTGAATGATGAAAATGTTTTTGTTAAACCAATGAAATTTTGTTGTTGAAAATGTTACTGTTAAACCCATGATATTTGATTGAATTGTGGGAATGATGAAAATGTTGTATTAAATCCATGAAATTTGATTAAATTGTGTGAATTATGAAAATGTTGTTGTTAAACCCATGAAATTTGATTGAATTGTGTGAATGATGATGATTTTGTTGTTAAAACCATGAAATTTGATTGAATTGTCTGAATGATGAAAATGTTGCTGTTTAACCCATGAACATTTTGCTTTTGAAATTTGCTGTTGAAAATGTTACTGTTAAACCAAAGATATTTGATTGAATTGTGGGAATGGTGAAATTGTTGCTCTTAAAACCATTAAAATTTGATTGAATTGAGTGAATGATGAAAACACTATTATTAAACCTATGGAATTTGATTGAATTGTGGGAATGATGAAGATTTTATTTTTAAACCCATGAAATTTGATAGAATTTTGTGAATGATGAAAATGTTATTGTTAAACCCATGAAATTCCATTGAATTGTGGGAATGATGAAAATTTAGCTGTTCGAACCCATGAAATTTGATGGAATGTAGGAATGATGAAAGTGTTGTTGTTAAACCCATGAAATTTGATTGAATTGTGTGAATGATGAGGATTTTGTTCTTAGACCTAAGAAATTTGATTGAATTGTGTGAATGATGAAATGTTGCTATTAAATCCATGAAATTTGAATGAATTGTGTGAATTATGAAAATGTTGTTGTTAAACCCATGAAATTGATTGAATTGTGTGAATGATGAGAACAGTGCTATTACACCCGTGAAAATTGATTCATTTGTGGATATGATGAAAATGTTGTTGTTAAACCCATGAAATTTGATAAAAGTTTGGAATGATGAAAATGTTATTGTTAAACCCATGAAATTCCATTGAATTGTGGGAATGATGAAAATTTAGCTGTTCGAACCCATGAAATTTGATTGAATTGTGGGAATGAAGAAAGTGTTGTTGTTAAACCCATGAAATTTGATTGAATTGTGTAAATTATGAAAATGTTTCTATTAAACCCATGAAATTTGATTGAATCGTGTCAATGATGAAAATGTTGTTTTAAAACCATGAAAGTTGATTGAATTGTGAAAATGATGAAATTATTTTTGTTAAACTCATGAAAATTGGTTAAAATGTGCGCATGATGAAATTGTTGTTGTTAAACCCATGAAATTTGATTTAATTGTGTGAATGATGAAGATTTTAATTTTAAAACCATGCAATTTGATAGAATTTCGTGAATGATGAAATTGTTATTGTTAAACCCATGAAATTTGATTGAATTGTAGGAATGATGAAAATGTTACTGTTAAACCCATGATATTTGATTGAATTGTGGGAATGATGAAATGTTGCTATTAAATCCATGATATTTGAATGAATTTTGTGAATTATGAAAATGTTGTTGTTAAACCCATGAAATTTGATTGAATTGTCAGAATGATGAAAATGTTGTTGTTTAACCCATGAACATTTGCTTTTGAAATTTTGCTGTTGAAAATGTTGCTGTTAAACCCATGATATTTAATTGAATTGTGGAATGGTGAAATTGTTGCTCTTAAAACCATTAAAATTTGATAGAATTGAGTGATGATGAAATTGTTGTTATTAAACCTATGGAATTTGATTGAATTGTGGGAATGATGAAAATGTTGCTATTAAATCCATGAAATTTGAATGAATTTTGTGAATTATGAAAATGTTGTTGTTAAACCCATGAAATTTGATTGAATTGTGTGAATGATGATGATTAATTTTAAAACCCATGAAATTGATATAATTTGTGAATGATGAAAATGTTATTGTTAAACCCATGAAATTTGATTGAATTGTGGGAATGATGAAAATGTTACTGTTAAACACATGATATTTGATTGATTGTGGGAATAATGAAAATGTTGCTATTAAATCCATGGATTTGATTGAATTGTCTGAATGATGAAAATGTTGTTGTTAAACCCATGAACATTTTGCTTTTGAAATTTTGCTGTGAAATTTTGTTGTTAAACCAAGATATTTGATTGAATTGTGGAATGGTGAAATGTTGCTCTTAAAACCATTAAAATTTGATTGAATTGAGTGAATGATGAAAACACTGTTATTAAACCCTATGGAATTTGATTGATTGTGGAATGATGAAGATTTTATTTTTAAACCCATGAAATTGATAGAATTTTGTGAATGATGAAAATGTTATTGTTAAACCCATGAAATTCCATTGAATTGTGGAATGATGAAAATTTAGCTGTTCGAACCCATGAAATTTGATGGAATTGTAGGAATGATGAAAGTGTTGTTGTTAAACCCATGAAATTTGATTGAATTGTGTGAATGATGAGGATTTTGTTCTTAGACCTAAGAAATTTGATTGAATTGTGTGAATGATGAAAATGTTGCTATTAAATCCATGAAATTTGAATGAATTGTTGAATTATGAAAATGTTTGTTAAACCCATGAATTTGATTGAATTGTGGGAATGATGAGAAGTGCTATTACAACCATGAAAATTGATTCATTGTGTGATATGATGAAATGTTATTGTTAAACCATGAAATTTGATAAAAGTTTGTGAATGATGAAAATGTTTTGTTAAACCCATGAAATTCCATTGAATTGTGGGAATGATGAAAATTTAGCTGTTCGAACCCATGAAATTTGATTGAATTGTGGGAATGAAAGTGTTGTTGTTAAACCCTGAAATTTGATTGAATTGTGTAAATTATGAAAATGTTGCTATTAAACCCATGAAATTTGATTGAATCGTGTCAATGATGAAAATGTTGTTTTAAACCATGAAAGTTGATTGAATTGTGAAAATGATGAAATTTTTTTTTAAACCATGAAATTTGTTAAAATGTGCGCATGATGAAATTGTTGTTGTTAAACCCATGAAATTTGATTTAATTGTGTGAATGATGAAGATTTTAATTTAAAACCATGCAATTTGATAGAATTTCGTGAATGATGAAATTGTTATTGTTAAACCCATGAAATTTGATTGAATTGTAGGAATGATGAAAATTTGTTCTTAAACCCATGATATTTGATTGAATTTTGGGAATGATGAAAATGTTGCTATTAAATCCATGATATTTGAATGAATTTTGTGAATTATGAAAATGTTGTTGTTAAACCCATGAAATTTGATTGAATTGTCAGAATGATGAAAATGTTGCTGTTTAACCCATGAACATTTTCTTTTGAAATTTGCTGTTGAAAATGTTACTGTTAAACCCATGATATTTATTGAATTGTGGGAATGGTGAAATGTTGCTCTTAAAACCATTAAATTTGATAGAATTGAGTGATGATGAAAACACTGTTATTAAACCTATGGAATTTGATTGAATTGTGGGAATGATGAAATGTTGCTATTAAATCCATGAAATTTGAATGAATTTGAGAATTATGAAAATGTTGTTGTTAAACCCAAGAAATTTGATTGAATTGTGTGAATGATGATGATTTTATTTTAAACCCATGAAATTGATATAATTTTGTGAATGATGAAAATGTTATTTGGTAACCCCATGAAATTTGATAGAATTTGTGAATGATGAAAATGTTATTGTTAACCCATGAATCCATTGAATTGTGGGAATGATGAAATTTAGCTGTTCGAACCATGAAATTTGATGAATTGTAGGAATGATGAAGTGTTGTTGTTAAAACCCATGAAATTTGATTGAATTGTGTGAATGATGAGGTTTTGTTCTTAGACCTAAGAATTTGATTGAATTGTGTGAATGATGAAATGTTGCTATTAAATCCATGAAATTTGAATGAATTGTGTGAATTATAAAATATTGTTGTTAACCCATGAATTTGATTGAATTGTGTGAATGATGAGAACAGTGCTATTACACCCGTGAAATTGATTCATTTGTGGATATGATGAAAATGTTATTGTTAAACCCATGAAATTTGATAAAAGTTTTGGAATGATGAAATGTTATTGTTAACCCATGAAATTCCATTGAATTGTGGAATGATGAAATTTAGCTGTTCGAACCCATGAAATTTGATTGAATTGTGGGAATGAAGAAAGTGTTGTTGTTAAACCCATGAAATTTGATTGAATTGTGTAATTATGAAAATTTGCTATTAAACCCATGAAATTTGATTGAATCGTGTCAATGATGAAAATGTTGTTTTAAACCCATGAAAGTTGATTGAATTGTGAAAATGATGAAATTATTTTTGTTAAACTCATGAAATTGGTTAAAATGTGCGCATGATGAATTGTTGTTGTTAAACCCATGAAATTTGATTTTATTGTGTGAATGATGAAGATTTAATTTTAAAACCATGCAATTTGATAGAATTTCGTGAATGATGAAATTGTTATTGTTAAACCATGAATTTGATTGAATTGTAGGAATGATGAAATGTTACTGTTAAACCCATGATATTTGATTGAATTTTGGGAATGATGAAATGTTGCTATAAATCCATGATATTTGAATGAATTTTGTGAATTATGAAAATGTTGTTGTTAAACCCATGAATTTGATTGAATTGTCAGAATGATGAAAATGTTGCTGTTTAACCCATGAACATTTTGCTTTTGAAATTTTGCTGTTGAAAATGTTACTGTTAAACCCATGATATTTATTGAATTGTGGGAATGGTGAAATGTTGCTCTTAAAACCATTAAAATTTGATAGAATTGAGTGATGATAAACACTGTTATTAAACCTATGGAATTTGATTGAATGTGGGGAATGATGAAAATGTTGCTATTAAATCCATGAAATTTGAATGAATTTTGAGAATTATGAAAATGTTGTTGTTAAACCCATGAAATTTGATTGAATTGTGTGAATGATGATGATTTTATTTTAAACCCATGAATTGATATAATTTTGTGAATGATGAAATGTTATTTGGTAAACCCATGAAATTTGATAGAATTTGTGAATGATGAAATGTTATTGTTAAACCCATGAATTCCATTGAATTGTGGGAATGATGAAAATTTAGCTGTTCGACCCCATGAAATTTGATGGAATTGTAGGAATGATGAAAGTGTTGTTGTTAACCCATGAAATTTGATTGAATTGTGTGAATGATGAGGATTTGTTTCTTAACCTAAGAAATTTGATTGAATTGTGTGAATGATGAAAATGTTGCTATTAAATCCATGAAATTTGAATGAATTGTGTGAATTATGAAATATTGTTGTTAAACCCTGAAATTTGATTGAATTGTGTGAATGATGAAACAGTGCTATTACACCCCGTGAAAATTGATTCATTTGTGGATATGATGAAAAATTTTTGTTAAACCCATGAAATTTGATAAAAGTTTTGGAATGATGAAATGTTATTGTTAAACCCATGAAATTCCATTGAATTGTGGAATGATGAAAATTAGCTGTTCGAACCCATGAAATTTGATTGAATTGTGGGAATGAAGAAAGTGTTGTTGTTAAACCCATGAAATTTGATTGAATTGTGTAAATTATGAAAATTTGCTATTAAACCCATGAAATTTGATTGAATCGTGTCAATGATGAAAATGTGTTTTTAAACCCATGAAAGTTGATTGAATTGTGAAAATGATGAAATTATTTTTGTTAAACTCATGAAAATTGTTAAAGTGCGCATGATGAAATGTTGTTGTTAAACCCATGAAATTTGATTTATTGTGTGAATGATGAGATTTTAATTTTAAAACCATGCAATTTGATAGAATTTCGTGAATGATGAAATTGTTATTGTTAAACCCATGAAATTTGATTGAATTGTAGGAATGATGAAAATGTTACTGTTAAACCCATGATATTTGATTGAATTTTGGGAATGATGAAAATGTTGCTATTAAATCCATGATATTTGAATGAATTTTGTGAATTATGAAATGTTGTTGTTAAACCCATGAAATTTGATTGAATTGTCAGAATGATGAAATGTTGCTGTTTAACCCATGAACATTTTGCTTTTGAAATTTTGCTGTTGAAAATGTTACTGTTAAACCCATGATATTTAATTGAATTGTGGGAATGGTGAAATTGTTGCTCTTAAACCATTAAAATTTGATAGAATTGAGTGATGATGAAAACATTGTTATTAAACCTATGGAATTTGATTGAATTGTGGGAATGATGAAATGTTGCTATTAAATCCATGAAATTTGAATGAATTTTGAGAATTATGAAAATGTTGTGTTTAAACCCATGAAATTTGATTGAATTGTGTGAATGATGATGATTTTAATTTTAAACCCATGAAATTGATATAATTTTTGTGAATGAAAATAAAGTTATTTGGTTAACCCATGAAATTTGATAGAATTTTGTGAATGATGAAAATGTTATTGTTAAACCCATGAAATTCCATTGAATTGTGGAATGATGAAAATTAGCTGTTCGAACCCATGAAATTGATGGAATTGTAGGAATGATGAAAGTGTTGTTGTTAAACCCATGAAATTTGATTGAATTGTGTGAATGATGAGGATTTTGTTCTTAGACCTAAGAAATTTGATTGAATTGTGTGAATGATGAAAATGTTGCTATTAAATCCATGAAATTTGAATGAATTGTGTGAATTATGAAATTTGTTGTTAAACCCATGAAATTTGATTGAATTGTGTGAATGATGAGAACAGTGCTATTACACCCGTGAAAATTGATTCATTTGTGGATATGATGAAAATGTTATTGTTAAACCCATGAAATTTGATAAAAGTTTTGGAATGATGAAAATGTTATTGTTAAACCCATGAAATTCCATTGAATTGTGGGAATGATGAAAATTTAGCTGTTCGAACCCATGAAATTTGATTGAATTGTGGAATGAAGAAAGTGTTGTTGTTAAACCCATGAAATTTGATTGAATTGTGTAATTATGAAATGTTGCTATTAAACCCTGAAATTTGATTGAATCGTGTCAATGATGAAATGTTGTTTTAAACCCATGAAAGTTGATTGAATTGTGAAAATGATGAAATTATTTTTGTTAAACTCATGAAAATTGGTTAAAATGTGCGCATGATGAAATTGTTGTTGTTAACCCATGAAATTTGATTTATTGTGTGAATGATGAAGATTTAATTTTAAACCATGCAATTTGATAGAATTTCGTGAATGATGAATTGTTATTGTTAAACCCATGAAATTTGATTGAATTGTAGGAATGATGAAAATGTTACTGTTAAACCCATGATTTTGATTGAATTGTGGGAATGATGAAATGTTGCTATTAATCCATGATATTTGAATGAATTTTGTGAATTATGAAAATGTTGTGTTAACCCATGAAATTTGATTGAATTGTCAGAATGATGAAAATGTTGCTGTTTAACCCATGAACATTTTGCTTTTGAAATTTTGCTGTTAAAATGTTACTGTTAACCCATGATATTTAATTGAATTGTGGGAATGGTGAAATTGTTGCTCTTAAAACCATTAAAATTTGATAGAATTGAGTGATGATGAAAACACTGTTATTAAACCTATGGAATTTGATTGAATTGTGGGAATGATGAAATGTTGCTATTAAATCCATGAAATTTGAATGAATTTTGAGAATTATGAAAATGTTGTTTAAACCCATGAAATTTGATTGAATTGTGTAATGATGATGATTTAATTTTAAACCCATGAAATTGATATAATTTTGTGAATGATGAAAATGTTATTTGGTAAACCCATGAATTTGATAGAATTTTTGTGAATGATGAAAATGTATTGTTAAACCCATGAAATTCCATTGAATTGTGGGAATGATGAAAATTTAGCTGTTCGAACCCATGAAATTTGATGGAATTGTAGGAATGATGAAAGTGTTGTTGTTAAACCCATGAAATTTGATTGAATTGTGTGAATGATGAGATTTTGTTCTTAGACCTAAGAAATTTGATTGAATTGTGTGAATGATGAAAATGTTGCTATTAATCCATGAAATTTGAATGAATTGTGTGAATTATAAAATATTGTTGTTAAACCCATGAAATTTGATTGAATTGTGTGAATGATGAAACAGTGCTATTACACCCGTAAAATTGATTCATTTGTGGATATGATGAAAATGTTATTGTTAAACCCATGAAATTTGATAAAAGTTTTGGAATGATGAAAATGTTATTGTTAAACCCATGAAATCCATTGAATTGTGGGAATGAAAATTAGCTGTTCGAACCCATGAAATTTGATTGAATTGTGGGAATGAAGAAAGTGTTGTTGTTAAACCCATGAAATTTGATTGAATTGTGTAAATATGAAAATGTTGCTATTAAACCCATGAAATTTGATTGAATCGTGTCAATGATGAAATGTTGTTTTAAACCCATGAAAGTTGATTGAATTGTGAAAATGATGAAATTATTTTTGTTAAACTCATGAAAATTGGTTAAAATGTGCGCATGATGAAATTGTTGTTGTTAACCCATGAATTTGATTTAATTGTGTGAATGATGAAGATTTTAATTTTAAAACCATGCAATTTGATAGAATTTCGTGAATGATGAAATTGTTATTGTTAAACCCATGAAATTTGATTGAATTGTAGGAATGATGAAAATGTTACTGTTAAACCCATGATATTTGATTGAATTGTGGGAATGATGAAATGTTGCTATTAAATCCATGATATTTGAATGAATTTTGTGAATTATGAAAATGTTGTTGTTAAACCCATGAAATTTGATTGAATTGTCAGAATGATGAAAATGTTGCTGTTTAACCCATGAACATTTTGCTTTTGAATTTTGCTGTTGAAAATGTTACTGTTAAACCATGATATTTAATTGAATTGTGGGAATGGTGAAATTGTTGCTCTTAAAACCATTAAAATTTGATAGAATTGAGTGATGATGAAACACTGTTATTAAACCTATGGAATTTGATTGAATTGTGGGAATGATAAAATGTTGCTATTAAATCCATGAAATTTGAATGAATTTTGAGAATTATGAAAATGTTGTTGTTAAACCCATGAAATTTGATTGAATTGTGTGAATGATGATGATTTTAATTTTAAACCCATGAAATTGATATAATTTTGTGAATGATGAAAATGTTATTGTTAAACCCATGAATTCCATTGAATGTGGGAATGATGAAAATTTGCTGTTCGAACCCATGAAATTTGATGGATTGTAGGAATGATGAAAGTGTTGTTGTTAAACCCATGAATTTGATTGAATTGTGTGAATGATGAGGATTTTGTTCTTAGACCTAAGAAATTTGATTGAATTGTTGAATGATGAAAATGTTGCTATTAATCCATGAAATTTGAATGAATTGTGTGAATTATGAAATATTGTTGTTAAACCCAGAAATTTGATTGAATTGTGTGAATGATGAGAACAGTGCTATTACACCCGTGAAAATTGATTCATTTGTGGATATGATGAAATGTTATTGTTAAACCCATGAAATTTGAAAATTTTGGAATAATGAAAATGTTATTGTTAACCCATGAAATTCCATTGAATTGTGGGAATGATGAAAATTTAGCTGTTCGAACCCATGAAATTTGATTGAATTGTGGGAATGAAGAAAGTGTTGTTGTTAAACCCATGAAATTTGATTGAATTGTGAAATTATGAAAATGTTGCTATTAAACCCATGAAATTTGATTGAATCGTGTCAATGATGAAAATGTTGTTTTTAAACCCATGAAAGTTGATTGAATTGTGAAAATGATGAAATTATTTTTTTAAACTCATGAAAATTGGTTAAAAGTGCGCATGATGAAATTGTTGTTGTTAAACCCATGAAATTTGATTTAATTGTGTGAATGATGAAGATTTTAATTTTAAAACCATGCAATTTGATAGAATTTCGTTAATGATGAAATTGTTATTGTTAAACCCATGAAATTTGATTGAATTGTAGGAATGATGAAAATGTTACTGTTAAACCCATGATATTTGATTGAATTGTGGGAATGATGAAAATGTTGCTATTAAATCCATGATATTTGAATGAATTTTGTCAATATGAAAATGTTGTTGTTAAACCCATGAATTTGATTGAATTGTCAGAATGATGAAAATGTTGCTGTTTAACCCATGAACATTTTGCTTTTGAAATTTTGCTGTTGAAAATGTTACTGTTAACCCATGATATTTAATTGAATTGTGGGAATGGTGAAATTGTTGCTCTTAAAACCATTAAAATTTGATAGAATTGAGTGATGATGAAAACACTGTTATTAACCTATGAATTTGATTGAATTGTGGGAATGATGAAAATGTTGCTATTAAATCCATGAAATTTGAATGAATTTTGAGAATTATGAAAATGTTGTTGTTTAAACCATGAAATTTGATTGAATTGTGTGAATGATGATGATTTTAATTTTAAACCCATGAAATTGATATAATTTTGTGAATGATGAAAATGTTATTGTTAAACCCATGAAATTTGATTGAATTGTGGGAATGATGAAAATGTTACTGTTAAACACATGATATTTGATTGAATTGTGGGAATAATGAAATGTTGCTATTAAATCCATGGAATTTGACTGAATTGTGTGAACTATAAAAA